>NC_064602.1:70687032-70987032 GCF_943734735.2 Anopheles gambiae | reverse complement strand
ACAATAACTGCAGTTTATCAATGTTCAATCTACTCCAAAACCAACAGGTCATTTTTTGTAATATAGTTTAAGCCAGGTATGTCAAACTGGCGGCCCGCGGGGCGCATGCGTCCCGCGTCGATAATGAATGCGGCCCGCGAGAATATTTTGAGAAGTACTGAAAGCACTGCAAACCAAAAATCTGTCATTACTATTTGTCGAAGTGTATTCAATTTTCCAGAGAAGAACTATTATTGTGTCGCTATATTTTTCTAAATTAACATTAATGTTCCCATAACATCTAACAAACTTATTCTACACGTACGTACAGAAAAACCGAGACCCTTAAGAAACATTAAATCGAATGCAAACTCATACGTTTTATGTTTCGATTAAATTCTGAATATTAGCATAATTTTGCACAGACTCGATTACACATTATATATGGAAAAACAGATTTGCGTCTGCCTAGAAACGAAATAGGAATGAAAATAACAAGATACACACACTTGGAAACTTTGCAACAACTAGTGATGGATTGTTAAACCAATTGTTTCGCTCATTGCCGTCCGAAACCTATAGAGCCATCTAGAGTCATTCGGAACCGTTGGAGTCATCGGTAGTCGCACGGAGCGGCTAGTCTGGAGTCGGAACCATTTCTGACGGTCCTCCCGATCTTAATGCCTCTGACTGTCGAGTAAAGGCTTCAGTCGGCTCCGAATTGCTCCGAGCAGATCTGTACGGCTCCGACCTTAGTATGTTACATCTTTGATATTCGATTGGAGCCACTTCTGTTTTTTTTTCCTAATCATCCCACCATAAAAATCAGTAAATATCCAATATGTACGACTTATCGGCTTGGCGTTTGTAGCCAAGTTGAATTTATTTGCATCTCACATTCTACAAGACGAATTGTACTTTGCAACCACCGTGAAAATCAAAATCAAAATGAAATGATTATGCTTAAGATAAAAAGATTTACATTAAGGATTAAAATAAATGAAATGCCGAAGTCCTGCAATACATAGCTAATTAATAGGTTAGCTCACACAGTCCTTTCCTTAATTAGCAAACCATTTCCCTTCAAGTGTCAAAAAAATATTTGCCAATCTTTTTGGGTTCACACACCACGAATTTGCGTCGGATAAAAATATCTTAATTTAACAAAATTATTCATGAACAACGGGTTCTTGTTATTAGAAATGAATATACCACTAGAACAATTGGGACTTGGAAATTAGAGAAAACTAATGTTTAAACACGATTTATTACAATTTTTCTCTTGAACTGTCAATAAATTGCAGGCAAATATGATTGTTTTTCATCCAGCAATGAATAGCTCAGAATGCTTACAAAAAAAAATTCGCAACAGGCAGCTAGATTTCCCCTACCTCAGTGAAAAAGTGGGGTTGAGCGATATTTTCTAACAGAACTGCAGTGTAAGAACGCGACAAATGAAAAATATCCTATTTTAATAATAAGGATAAAATGAGATTGCATGTGACTTTAAAAGTATATTAAACTTTTTTTTATAAAAAAGAGCACAATGGAAAATAACATCGAAAATTTTTGAATAAGAAGCGATTCCAGATTTGAAGCGAGGAGTATAAAAAGTGAATTTGTTTAACAATAATGATTTAAAATAGTATTTTATTTAAATATTGAGGTATATTTTTTTCTCAACTTTGCGGCCCGCGAATCACTGAAAATCTGTACTTGCGGCCCTCTGATGAAATGAGTTTGACACAGCTGGTTTAAGCTATGAACGGTCGTGATGTGTAACGTCCTGTGACTGATTTATCTTAGTTGAATTTCCATATTATTCAATATGTTGATAAACAAAGATAGACAAAATGTTCCATGTAACATATAACAAACGGGCTTAAAGTAAATTTAATATCCTTGAATAGTAGGCAATTTAGTTCAAGTTTTTCTGTTATTTCGCCTAAAAAATACTAGTTATACGCCTTTAATATTTCATTTTCGTTAAATTGAAGTCCATTATTGGTGTTTTTGAAAAAGTTTTACGCTGCTTCGATTTTACCAGTGAAAACTGTCAAGTCGAAGGTAAACTCGTCAAATACTTTAAAATGTATAAGCACTACTGAATATTGCTATTTAATACATAATCCATTCAACATCGGCGTTTAATTTCGTCACCAGAACCATCATACTCCGTGTCATTTGCCGTGACAGTTTGCACCTCCATTCCGTGCCAATCCATGCCCATTTCCTTTCACGTGTGTTCGTATCGCACCTCTAAGCAAGCATCGCCAAGTGATGCAACCATACGCACAATGAAAAATAAAAACAAAAAGAAGAATAATACAACTAAACAGAACAAAGCGCAACCCCTTTCCTTCCATTACATTTCCTCAACAAAAAAAGGTGTAAGCGAAAAGGTAATAATCCATTAAACGGATCCGGAAACGAATTCAAACAACCTAATGAGAAGCCCGAGAACGGCGGTAAACGTGGGGTAAGGGCGGCTGTAAAAACTCATCAAATGCGATCATCCGCAAAAAATAATAACAACGAAAGTAACAACACCACCACCACCATCAGGCTCTTCCCCTAACCCTGTTGCTTCTCGGGAAAGGGATAAGCGTTTTGTTGTTGTTGCGTTGTGTGCGTGTGCACCCCAAATGCAACAGAGTGCAGAAAGGGATAACAGCCGCCACCGATGTACCGAATTAAAACAGGAGCAGAAGATTTCGCAAAACTAGATCATCGGAAGGGCTCTTTAACAAAAAAAGGGGTTCAAGCGCGAGAACATTGTCTCGCACAAACAGCATCGAGGAGCGGTGAAGATGGAACTGAAAGGGGTATCACAGGCAACACAGATTCCACCGTGCGGAATAGCTGTACAGACCCCGTACACGACCTTTTTCCGAATTCCAGCCCACCACCACCACCGAGAGCGCGAGGGTCCTGTTTTGTTCGTTGATTATTTTTGTTCGCTCAACATTGTTATGCTAAAACCCCATATCTGGCACACAGGGAGCAAGGCGCAAGGCTTTGTGCGCTGTTGTACATTGGACTGTTTTGCCAAAAAATCGGTTTTGCTTTCTTAGTTTCCTTTTCTATCTGTTGTGTTGCTGTTGTATTTTTACTATTTATTAAAATTCCTTTCTCTCTCTTCTGTTGTGGTACATTTGCTATGCGGGATTTGTTGCATAAATGCACAAATGACTTCAGGGAGAAGAGAAAAACTTGTTCACAAATGGAGGAGTAGTAGTCCATTATGCTTGCTCCCTTTTTCCCTTGACGAACGAGTTCAAGTTCTTAAGCACAAGTTCGACCGAGTGTGTTATGTTAGGATCAAAAATAGCCCCGGGAATGTTTCCACCCGTCCCGATTGCAATGATCCTCGAGCTTTGAGAATGAGACCACCCGAACGGATAGCCCCGGAGGAAATGGAATGATCTTTTTTCAGTTTTTCATGATTTTTTTTATGAAATGTAGTAATTTGAACAACGGAAGAGAGTGGGAAGGTAAAACCCATGTTCAAAAACACTCATAAGAATATAATAGAAGATAAAACTATGCTCTAAGAAGTTCAATATCATTTTTATAGGAAAATTTTATCGACAAACTTGAGGTGGACTCTTTGTCCTAAAAATGCTTAAGTTATAGAACAAAAACCTTAAACCTTTGTGGTACTGAACTGTTAAGGAAAAAGCACAATAGTTAACCTTAGTTAACTTAAGTTAAGTTAGTTAACTTAGTGCTCTCATAATTTAATCAAATAAGGTGTGTTGCACTACATATCGTAGTACAGCTCAACAGTTAGACTGCCTTAAGTGTCACACTTTGACAGAACTGTAGCTTACCGACCATTGGCTGGAGTTTAACCACTCAGTGATTGTCGCCAAAATTAGCTTCTAGCACTTCTATTTTTTTTTTAATACATCACATTTTGACAGAGCGTCCCAATGTTTGCGTCCATGGCACAATTTTTGACATTATGTCATATATGTTGCATTTAGGTACCAATTCTTATCTCGTTGCTATCAATTTTTGTCTCTAAGGTATCAATTTGTGACTGACAGAAATTAACTTAATTTGTAAACTTGTGTTCCAAAATTAGTGAATTTGACTCACCAAGTTTAGATAGTTCAGATGAAAGGGTTTTAAATATTACAACTGTTTTTGCAATGTTTAAAGTAAAGTTGTGTAGATTTAAGTTTAAAATATGCCTTCAAAGCGCATTAAAGTTCTTGACCTTTCCTACAAAAAACTATAAAATTGCAGCAGTTGTCATTAAACTGATCAAATACCTTATAAATTAAACATGATATCCATATCCATTAGAGTCATATTTTTTAGACTTGCTGACAAAAATACATGCTTTAAAGGCAAAAATTGGTACCTTAATGCCAAACATTTACTGACAACGACTGTAAAAGAACTATATAATTTAAATTAATTCTTGAACCTTAGGCATCAGTCTAATTCACTTGTTTGTGTGTTTTATCGTGGGCAATATATAAAACATGTCTGGGTTTTTTTTTATTTATTTATTATACAACTCATACAAAATTTCCACAAAATACACAAATGCATAGAAACACAAAAAAGGTAATCAAAATAGCCAACAAAAAATGTTCTTCATGTTCATCGTGTTCTCAGGGCGTTGTGAAAGCTTTACCAAATCATTCTCCTCCAGACGTGTCGTCACCGTAAAGTAGCAAACACACGCATTTCATAGAAAATCTATAGATCCTACGATTACGCGGAGCGGATAATTAGAAAGATCTTTCTATTTTTTTTTTTTTTTGCAACCTCACCTAACTTCACGATGAAAGCATGCTGCACACTCGCTTGAGTGGAAATAGAAATAAAAGCCCCAGATCAGGAAACTAACGCCGAAATAAACAATGGGGTGTGTTATAATTCGTTGCACAGAAGAGAACAACAACATACACACAGGCAGAGCACAGTTCAGTGCGTATGAATAAACCAATGATTCGCTACAGTGCATCTTGCAGAGTATGCCTGTACCGCTGCCCTGCCTTCTTTACTCTTGATTTGGCTGCTGCCGATTTCATGATATCATTTGAATTTCCCCGTTTTTTTTATTAGGAAACTGCAAAGCACTAGAATGGCGGAACGAATTCGTTTGATGAGGATCTAACACACTGTTTTACGGTCCCGATCCCTACTGTGTATCTTTTTTGTTTCTCTGTGCAACGCAGAAAAACCCTACCAAAAAGAGAGCAAAAACACGCATCATTCGGAAAGTGTTTTACTACATTGTTTGTGCCTAATTTAATTATATCATAACCGATCGGGGTCGGCGACGGTTGTTTTACCCGGTTGCAGTTGTGCGTAATTTAGGGAGCTCGTAAATAAGCTCAGGCAGAGTCTGCAAAAAAAACATACACACAGCCACATCTCTCAGTAGGAAGGTACACTTACCCGGATATTATGCGCAAATGGGCAAAATGTTGTTTTGTTTCTAATTTATTACGTTACAGCGAGTTGCGACGCTGCAGTGAGCTTTGCTCTAAACGACCAACGCGCTCATATGGAGCGCTGGATATCTTCCCAGACTTAAAAGGGATGATCTGGTGAGAATGGTTTATGATCGGTTCTTAGCAGCTAGCTGCTAGTTCCTGCTGAAGAAGTCGAATATCTTCCTGTCTTAAGGGTGTAACGCAGCAATAAGAGCGATATTTATGACGCAGCTAAATGGTGTATTTAGCAGTGCATTAGAGGTCCTAAAAATTTCACGCTAAACTTACCGAAACAGATTTATGGTACTGGCTGAAGGAAATGATCTTTTCCCGATATCCTGTTTTTTCCTTTGCCTTCCTTTCCGTCTTGTCGTGGCTGTCTTCCGTCCTTATCGTGGCTGTTGATCTTTGCACAGGGTGTACGGCGGTAACCAACATAAAACCAGTTCAAAGACCGGTAGTTAGTTTTCAATGGTCATCGATTGACCCTTGAACCCTTGCATTCGTCTAAGTGAAAGTGAAATTAAACGGTTCTGTGTGTTCAACAGCAACAAAAAAACCTGGTGGAAAACTGCTCGACTTTTGGTAATTTATACCACTGTTACTGTCCATCCGTTCCAGGTCCATCCGTACCTACTCTCCTTTCCCAACAGACACGTTCTGCAGGCCGTCCCTGATGAGCTAACGACTTGATTAATTTCTTGTTCTCACCATTGTCGTTCACCTTATACCTAATCCGATGGATTGTTTCCCATAAATCACGCTCCCCCTCTCTCTCTCTCTCTCTATCGCATCTTTGCTCTCCCCAGGAAGGTATATGTTGCCCGAAGGCTACCAACTTTCTTCTGGCCAGAAGTTAAATAAACAAATAAACATTGAAGTTTTTTTGTTGTAATTCGGGGGTTGTTCCTTCTGCCTGCTCGAGATATAGGTAAAGGATGGAATGTTTGATGTACAGCAACCGTTTGGTGCACACTTTCACCACGAGAAGGGTGTTCTCAGTGGATGCAAATTAGGGCATGGTGGCTATAGTGGCATGCAGCCTGCCCGGGGCAAAAGGAAGCAAATACCCGGTTAGAATGTGGTGTGAAGCTGAGCGCGCACACACAAAACCGACCACCAAGAAGGTCCCCGGAGGGCAAGTTTTTACTTACGGCGGGACGGTGATCCTGGCCAAGGCGCAAAAGGGAAGGGAACTGACAAGACTATGTCAAAAATATTTTTGACAGACAAAACTGGCCGGTCCCGGTGACCCGTACGCGCGCATCTTCAGCAATTTGGTGGCAATGCACGGGAACGTAACCAGTTCCGTTACGGGCTTTGGTTGGGACAATGCTGGGAAAACAAGACGGGATACTGAGAATCTGGAGGCTTTCAGTTGTTGTTGGACAGTGTGTTTAATTAAATTTTATGGACGCTTCATATGGAGCGAAATGCGACGAGGTCAGGCCGGTTGGTATCGAATAGAACACTAATGAACCATTCTCCTTCTATTGAGGGAAAGAATCATAGGATCCAGATGGAAAGGATCTGGCTCATAAACGTTTTCCTTTGGTAGTGCAATAATTAAAACATTCTCTTTTAGGAACATTATTGTGTGAAAGGGAAAGAGTAACCGTTTCTGCTTGATGAAATGATGCCATAGTACTTTGCAAACTTTTGACTGAGGCTGATCTGATTTAAGAATTGAAGAAAGTTATTTTGAGCAAATTGCATAAATATCAAATGAAACTGGCTTTTTAAACCAACCAGACTAGACCATTTAAAGCTAGAGTGATGTCCGATGCCACAAAGGCATGTATTTGCTGGATAATTATTTGTCTGTACTTATAGACATTCAAAGGGTTTGGTCATAGAATTTCGATTCTCATTGACCAAAACAATGTAATCAACCAAAAATCTATCTCATATGCGTCGGTTGAATTGATGACACAATTGAGGTTATAGAGTTCCAAAGATGTGATCTGCTTAGCTCAAAGGTTTCGAATGCGACCATAATTGATGTAAATAGAGAAAATTATCTATATGCTGCAGCCTCTGTGTTTCTTGTTTCTCTAAAATGGTCAATTTGACCCCTTATATTTACATGCACATTTATCTCTTTAAAACTGCTTCTAGAAGACCCAAATGTTACAAGAATATTTAATGCAACTATTTGTTGCAGAACATTAGGATCTTAGGTTAGTGCTAAAACGATCGTGCACAAAGATTGGTTTGGCAGAAGGGAAAGTATCGTGGAAAACTTTTAAGTCGCCTAGAAGCAGTTGTGTAGGATTTAGCTCTTCATTGAGATTAATGATCTACAGTCTATCAAACAACTGCCATTATAACTCTTCAATATAAGAGTAAAATATTCCCATTTATTTCTACATGCTTGTTTTCCCGCCATACAACCTATTGACATGCTTTCAATGCACCAGAAAGCACCAAACAAAAAGGTTAACCATTATTATTCGTTCACTTAGCAGGAAAACTGCCGCCACGACCGTCTATTGATGGCTAACCAAGCGGAAAATGACGCTTACACACTCGGGGTCAATTTGTTTCGCAGCAGTTTCCTCGGTTCCCGCACAAAAGCACGCCAACCGATCGAACCTACAATTGTGCAATGTGCACTTTTTTGTGTGTGTTGTTTATGCTTTTATGCTTCTATTTATGTTTGTACACCTTTCACCGGCTGTGCTTAGCAGTGTGTCCAGCTAAGATGATGTACACCGGACGGTCGACGGGTTTGTGTGAAGTTCGGGGCCGAGAATGAGAATGGTTTGAAGGCAACGCCACACACACCCTTGCTGATGATAAATCTAAACGAAAGAAACAAAGCGCATACAATCACAACGGGAATAGATCAATAACATAACAGAAAGAAAAGAGATTCCTCTCGTTCTCTAGTCTAAATGATAAATGATACGATCTTCTGTGCTTTGTGGCAGAACAAACAGACGTTGCCCGGTTTCTCTCTTGCTAGTCGCGCGATCCTTCTGAACCTCACCGAATTTAATCCTCCCTCTTTCCGCGCACCATACTTCCCAAAACAGACCCACCCAGTCACGGGTCACAACCTGATGCCATTTTTTCGGAGCGGCTTCATGCCAGTGCGTACGGCGTTTGACTTCATTTTGGAGTCCTTTTCAAGCGTAATCACACACACACACGCACACATATTCTTTCACACCTTCCGGCGTAGAAACATTGGCCAGCACACAGACAAAGGCGAATCCGTACATGTAGATTTGAGGGAAAAGGAGGAAGTTGACAACGGAGTATTAAACGCGAGACGATGGCCGTATGTCTGGTCGGTCTAGCAAAGGTCATAAATCTTCCGACAAGCTCCTCTCGCTGCAGAGCAAACGCATGCTGTCCCTTTTTAACTCCCACAAAGGGAACAAGATCCTCATCCAGGTGAACCTAAGACCCGTCGTGGAATGTCGTCGTGGTCTGGCCATAATGTTTACTCTTATTAGGACTCCCTCGAAACCATACCCAGCGTTCCTGGTGAATCATTTCCCAGTTTGGAGAAGCGGGCGAACGTGGCAAAAGGAGAGAAAAACAGTTTTATTATCTCATCCAGCCCTGTGTCCTTTTCTTCGTGACGGACCCAATGCCCGGGGTTTCCGCTTGCCTTTGCGCCTTTACACATTCTCTATCTGTCCAATGGTCCAATGGCTTCGCTGAACAATGCAACCTTCCGAGAGCCCCTCAAAAAGGTGCCTTTTTGTTTTGGTGCTTCACCAAAGCCAAAGCTCTTGTTCTGGATTGCCGTGTAAAGTTAACGTCGTCTATCCCTTCCCACCTTCCCTAATGATGATGATGATGGTTCCAGCAGGTCTGGCAGGTACCATCGCTGGTGCCAGAGTGTCTGGCCGATTCAAAAAGCACGCCTGGAGTAATATTATTTCCAGCAAAATACTCGCTTCGACGACGGACAGGCTTCCCCAGTTGTGGTGGGACGTCGTTTCACAAGTGAAGGATCGTTAGTCTTCATCCCTTCAAGGGGATTGTCGGGATGCCCTCCAGAAGACACATTCACATCGCGTCCGCACAATTTGCACCTTTCTATCTCCCATTTTCTTCGGTCCCCCATTCGATCATCAAGATCGTCATCGCGCGAACAGGAACAAAAGGCATGCTGTCATAAATAGTTTTCGCTGTGTGTCGGCGACGGCTGTGTGAGCGCGCGGTCACACTTAAAATGCTCGGTTTTGGACGAGCTGGAAAACGAAGCGTGTAACGGCTTCGGGAATGATTGAAATGATCGATATAAAAACGGCTTTTACCCCCGCACGCGTGTGGTTTTGGTTTTGGTGGAATGGCGAAGCTGGCACGGGCATTTGGCTTTGAATGTTTGATGGCTTTGGTCCATGCCGAGATGATAAAACAAGATGTTTTGGTTGCGGGACTGGCGTGGTAACAATAGCGTGAAGAACTTGGTAAGTAAGGAATCTCTTACACCATTTTTCTTGAATGTGAAAGTGTTGGTATGAGATTGAATTGTTACTAGAGAGTTTCAGGCTAAGTGTGACTCATTCGTGCTAAGGTGGTGCAAAATGCTCGAAGGTGTATGGGTGTTTAATACATCTCGTTGAGCTAGAATAAGAATGGATGAAAAGATGAAAAGATAAGAATGGATGAAAAGTTATTCAAAATAAGCAAATTTATTCTATATCTTGAATACACCAAACAGTTTTTGGTTCAACAAGATTTACTCGATCTCATATCGATCGATACAATTTCGTTTGTCTAAAGATGAAAGGAATTTGTAACTCTGAAACATCAGCTATTAGTTTACTAATTGGGCTGAAGTATTGATTGCAAGATTTTGCATTGTCCTCATGCAAAAATAAAATAAGATCTTAGCATGTAAAGGCGCTAGATTAGTTACGAATGGTTATCTTAGACTTAGTTATCTTATATCGGCAAGTTAACGTTTCGTACAACATCTCTTCGATCGTATTGATGTCTTGTTCAGAAGGGAACTCAGAATATGTTTCTTACCCTTTGGATTAACTTTGCTCTTACCTTCTTGTTTGATTTTACGAAAATTTATAGTCTTTTACAGCTTTTGGATTATGTAACAGAAAGAGGCGATGAAATTTGCCTGAAAAACTTAATATAGAATGATGCGTAAAACACAGACAAAATGCTGCAAATTCCTTGTATGATTCAATGGACTATGGATTAAGTAACATCATGAAGAAAAGAATTGCAAAATAGAAGAAATAAAGATAATTTAATTGAAATGAAGTAAAACCTTAAACATCAAACCATTTTAAACCATTCTAATTTATCTCAACAAACAAATCTTGGTTGTTCAATGTTCAATGCACATTATGACCTTTGCAAAGTGTTTATAATCTTTATGTAGAATGTCCCCTATAGTTTTCAGTGAAAATACCTGAAGATTGAAGCTAAATGCCATATGTCACGAGTGGAAGAGCCTCAAGAACGATCCTCACTTATAGCACAACATCTGAATAATTGAACAATCTAAACTATTGCAAGGAATAATTGCCTGCAGTGTCGTGTGGCATTCTCGAGTCTGTTTAGTACCTTTGTCTTCCAATTCTTGGACATTCGACCACACAGCTGGTCTACTATGAGAGATGCTTAGACAACGACATCATCCCTTGTTACTCCATTATCCACAGAAATGTTCTTTATTGACAATGAACTTAAATCGAAGGTCACAAATCTTTCGTGCAGGATAGAGAGAATGAATGTCCTGAAAGAATAACGTAACAAATAGCACTATAAAGCTAGCCCATCACAACCCAAACAATAGTGATATGTACACACCATTATAAGCTCGATTCTTCTTGTTCGAGATTTGGAACAAAACAGCTTCATTCACAGCGTTTTCATCCCCCCCTCTTGGTATGCTGCAATTTTCTTCAAGTACTTCCACGAATTCTCTAACTTCACTGCGGGTGCTTCAGGTACAGCGTAAAAGCTTTTCTTCCTTCCCTCTAAGAAAATGTTTTGACTTTTAACCACGGTTGTAAACGTGTCGCCACGGGAGCCTCATTTCCAACGAGCTGACTTTGGCACACCTGTTAAGAGTTTGAACATCTGGACAAATGTGTCCCTCTAGAAACGAGTAAATCTCCAGCCGAGTTCCTGCAAGCAAGCGTCCCTGTGTTTTAAGGGATTGTGCCACACGTGGTGACTTAAATGAACACACCTACAATTTGGCAAGCCTAGCAAACGGAGCAAAAAGTTTTGGTAAAGTCATTCCAAATTCTGCGGGAGAGGAGCTGAACCAACTCAACTTACAAAGCAACTGTCCACTAAAATAGACACCATCATCAAAACGACCACACCTTCGATGGCGGGCGGCCGGGCGGGCCTGTACGTGAGTGAGTCGGCTAATTTCGTCTACGAAAGCAAATCCCGAAATGATATAAAATGGTTTGATGTGGAGGAGCAGACGAAGAAAAACAACGTGTTTTGTCAACCAACACCACCACCACCCGGGAGGTTGTGTTTTTGTTCGATACCCCTTTCTTTTCTGATGCCGCCGCCTCATGTAGTTACACCGCAGAAGGAGGTGGTAGTAAAATATTAAATTATGCATGCACGATTTCGTTTAACTCTTTTATATTTCTGCGCGCTACGTTTGATTGTGTGTAGGTTTTTTTTTGTATGCGGCCCGAATGAAGCCGCTGTCCTGTAATGCATTGAACTGCTTGATCCCCGGCGGTTGGGCTCCCCAAGCTCTGCGACTATTTTACACAACCCGACAACAGACAGAGCACAGAAAGAAGAAAGGAAAAAACCGAGCCCACAGACCCGCGTGTTAGTATTATTGCTTTTTTGTAGTTATTATTTATGCCTTTCTTTTATTGGTGATTCTCATTTAAAGGTTCAAAACAAAGACACCGCGCGATCGCGATCGCGCTCGCGCTGGTTTAAAACCTCCACCTCCCCTTAACAACTGATCCGTGGAGCTGTTGAGTCGGTTCATCCAAAATCCAATCTATCTTTGGCATTCCCGCTTTATGACGCAATCGATCATCTCCAGTTTATTGTTTATTGGATGGTTTATGGATGAATTTCATCTCGAGCCCGTTGCGCGGGGACACTACGATCATCGGGACGGATGGGCGGACGGGCGGAATTGTGTGAACGGTGAAGGGAGTAACACATATGCTTTAAAACTCAATTATGCTTATGTGGCGGGTGAAAGAAGGAATAGATTTGTGGGGAAATAAAATGAAATTAAGAGAAAAGGTTAAATGATCAAGCAGCGAAAAGATTTGGAGCTGCTTTATTATTTAAAAAAAAAGGAAATCTGGTTTCAGTTGTAAGACTTTCTTAGCAAAGTTTTAAACAAAATTGACGTATAAGTCTGCTAGGAAAAAAGGGTAATTCTATCAGTTAATGTTTCTATCAGCTGTTTCGAATGCTCAAATCATTTGCACGAAAATTTGACGCTTGCCTCTACAATTGGTAAAAATAATCTATCTATTTACCTCAAATATTATCCAAAAAATAGAGCGTTTTTGTGATATTCGGTGCTATTTATTTTTTTGTCTATTTTTAAACTGCTCAAATCTATCAATTTCCTATCGTTTTGGCCAATTATTCTTCGTTGATTTTCGCTCAACTCTCAGTGTCGCTCAACTCTGCTCATAACAGTTAAGGTTTCTTTGCATTTGAGGCCATTCTTAGTTAAAATATGATTTGTTTAAGTTAGATTTCTTGTATTACATGATTAATTCAAATTTATGTACACAATAGATCGATGACAGCGAGAACATTTCAGCATTTAAACGTGATGTAATTTTATTGTCATTGTGAAAGATAAACGCATTGAACGTAATTTTGGGCCGTTTTACATGCATTATCGCAAACAAACCAACCCTTCACGTGTGCTCACTTAATCAATTCACCTAAAATTGCCTCATAACTCTCCCACCAAACATGCGGAAATGACGCTCGCCCAGCCGAGCCCTCCACCTGTTTTAGGGGAAAACAATCTGCCCAACAATAGAGCTGCATCGACGCAAAATACAACAAAAAAGTCCCCCGCGCCTCTACAATGGGAATACAAATAATCAACAGTGAACATTACAATTATAAATAGTGCCCCCCGCTACACCCGCACACAAACCTACATCGACAATAGCATTCAGAATCGTCGCTATTAACCCGAGGAGCAGGGCTGATTGGGTTGATAGTACAATGGGAAAAGAGTTTCCCATTCCTGCTGACAAGTGAGTTTGATGCGTTTGATGCGCTTAACGGGGGGCGCGTAGGGCGGAACTGCGTATTAACAACAAACAACATGTAGGGCAAGGGGAAGATGGAAAGAATTAATAGAAAAACAACACACAACAAACACACAACGCACCACGGCGAGATACAGTGGACAGAGTGGATTATTATTTTTATTATTCCAGCGTGCCGCCGTGTTCTCGTTCCGCCAAAATGCAAACGGGAATGAAAATTACGACAATTGCGACACAAAAAAGGGTTGGTGTGTGTGCGTATGGTTAGATGTGGAACAAGCTGGGAGTGAAAACATTGCCAAAGGTTATGGGTGGGTTTGTGTGTGAAAAAAAAGTAACGCTAAACACCGATTTACACTCAAACAATCGGATTCTGACCAAGCCCAGAATTGTCCACTCGATCGACGGTTGCACCTGTTGTTTGTTCGTATATCTCAGGGGTTAGGGGAGAGAGCAAGGGGATCACATTGTGTGAAGTTCTATGGAGCATAGAAGGGTTTTGTTAGAGCATATTGTACGATGCACAGGAACAATGCGATCGACTGGTTAAATATTGTTGTATGACAATGTATATTTTTTACACTGAGGAAAACAATACAAAAAAGCTGATAAATGTATAAAGAAATAAACAAAAGAATTTAGCGAATAAAATAAATGAAAGGTTCAAACATATAAATAAAACATTTAATAAGCCACAATATAATTAAATGAACAAAACAAACAAAAATAAATAAAACAAATAACTAAATAAAAATAACCAAATAACAAAACAATAATTAAAACGACTCTTTTGAAACCACAAAAAGCAAAGCACAATGGCCAACCATTCCAAGAGCACACATGTAACGCCATAAATCGTCACAAACCGCAGGATAAAATAAGCACATCAAAGCGTTCAACATTTGCTTCAGCAAAGTGCACGGATCTTGTGTACTTTCAAAGGAGCTGGATCAGTTTCGCTGGTAAAACACTTGCAGTTCGCATAGCTGACAACAAAATACGGACATCATGCGTCGCCCGGAATCCCACCAGGGACCACACAACGCACTAGAGGACGTGGTTTTGTCCAATTGGATGCTCTCCACAGGACATAACTGTGGTCATAGCGGAGAGAATCCATTTTTCATGAATGGGAATGCACTTTGTTTTGTTCGCCAAGCAAAAAAAAGAATGAATAGACTGCAGCTTTTGGGAATAGAGTACAAAAAAGATTTATTTCATAGCAACATTGCTTCTTTGCTTCGAATACTTTGAGTAATTAAGGGTTAACAACTAAAATGCAACTAAAATTATAATTTATAACAAATTGTTATTTCATCTAACTGTGGGAAATCAAACAAGGGTATGCATTCATCATGCATTTTATTTCACACAACCATTAAAGTAGCACAGAAGACTTCCTTTCTTACTACAACCCATTCATCCATTCATCTATTTCATCGGCCTGAAAAATATCATTCATCCGCTCCGAAAGAAAAGCTCCAATTTTGAAAGCGCCCAGAAACAAACAAGCACTACAGATAATAAACCAAGGCTCTGCAGAAAAATGGGACAAACAATTTATTACAAAAATAATGAAAATACAGCGCACAAAACCCATACACATCTAGCTTCAAACGATACTAGCACATCACACACACACAAAACAATATGCTCCATATAAAACTTTGCAACAAAGCACACAGTGAACAGTGTGTGAAGACAGAAACCGTGTGCGCATGTTATTATACAAAGCACAAGACTTACGGCTCTTCTGTGTCTGTGTGTGCCAGCAGTTAGATCGAAGAAAGGATCCCTTTCTTCTGCCACATTCAATGGCAACACACTGGATGCATTCAATGTAGCAAGACTGCACACAGTGACGGCAGCAGTGGTGCATCCCTTTCGGGAATAGGTATGAAAACGGCATCTCCCCCCGCAAAAGACAAAAGCCCCAACCGGGTTGCAATTGTGAGCCTCCAGTTCCACAGAAACACAAGCACCACCCAACAGCTCGTTGCATAATTCCAGTGCCCAAAGACACAGTTCGCTTTGTAAAGCCATTCTGTGTAAAAGATTTCAACTCGTATAGAATGGGTGATATCTTTATATCTTTGGCATAATGTTCTCTCCTCACACATGTCCTTGTGTGCATTATGCTTCATTCTGCACTGTAAACAACCATACAACCATGGGATTTGCATTGAGTTTTTGTGTGTGTACTCCCTTTAGAATCTGTCACCAATTGTGTGTGTGTGTCTGTGTTCATTCGTGTTGCATATATACTCCTGTGTTTGTGCAATTGTGGCACAAACTGAGGGCATTTTATTCTAAAACAATCTTTCAATTTATTCCTTTACTCAGGACAGGACAGACTTACAAGCATACAGAGCGATACATTGTACGGAATGGTTGCAATAAATGGAAAGCAGTTTGTAGTTCCCATTCTTCACAGCACATGTGTGCACTTGTATTCTGTCCTCTTTCCAACCACACTATACCAGACAGTATGTCGCCAAGGTTCGGTACATTTTTATAAAATCATGAAACATACCTTTCCTGCGTCACAAAAACCGACATTTTCAGAAGGAAATAAGCATAAGTTTCTTCATGTCATGGGCGCGGGCACGAGACATGCAAGCGTCCTATCCATACCTTTTCTATTATGTGCAGAATAGACAGAATGTCCTTTTGCTTTTGATTATATTTAGAAAGAAGGTAAAAGAAAAGTTGCACACAAAAGCACAAAAGGACACGGGCACACACGGGCTGAAAGCGTCGGTGTTGAATGACTAATGTGAAACAAGATAATTTATCTTATTTTTAATTCCTTTTTACGCGAATGCCATTAGGAGACTGTGTATATGTGTCATTCAAAATGTGTAGTGACATCATGCTGAACATCAGACTGACGTTCAACAAAGACATGTAGGATGTATTTAGTTATCATATTTTTAGAAATGGCAATAAAAGGGAGAGAAAATAAATATTTGTCACTAAAACAGACTCAATACAGACTCATCTGCATTCATACACCCAATCAATCCACATTATTCTTGATAATTCTTGATATATGTACAGAAAATCATTATTGAGATGTGCAAGTTTGGAATAGGCACATTTAGGCTCAGGAAATTATATTGATGTTAAAGAATAAGAGTTAAAATTAACAGTCAATTTAGCTATTATGCACGCGCAAAGTGAAAGACAAAACACACAACGAAATGAAATGCTTGATCACAAGCACATTACACTGGACGGTTCCTGTTGACTCCGACCGACTCCAATTCCGGTCGACTTCGATCGACTCTGCACAACTTAGGCTCTAAACGACTCCAGGTGACTCCAGACGACTCCGAGCGACCTCGGATGATTCCGGACAACTCCGGCTGGAACTAGTGGTTCTCATTTTGCCGGAGTCGGAATCGTACTAACAATAGCTGGAGTCGGATCGGAGACGTGGATGCGCTCCAAAGAGCACATCACTAGTAGAAACTATCTAAATATACGGTTTCATACGTAGAGATGCTCTTAAAATACTACTGAAAGTTTGCATAGCAGAACAAACCATTTATGTGACATTTATCAATTGGGGCTGTGTAATTTCCTATATAAAACGATATCAATAACGCTATCACTCTTATGCACTTATGTTTATTTACAGACAGTTTGAGTTTTAGATTGTTATTCTCAAAAAAAAAAAAAAAATATCGTCACAGGGCTTCTCTAGCCAGCTCAACATCGTAAGCTTCAGTTCCAATCACGAGCGTCCCTTTTCTTTAGTGTTAATTATTTGTCCAATGCAGGTTGAAGCAAATCAATAAAATATTACACAAATTCAAGCAGTGTTGAATTTTACAGGGTTGAATCCCTTTATCATCATGATGAGCTTGCTTGAGTAGCCCTGTAAGAATAAGTTGATAGCAAGGACTGAATGTTCGATGTCAAAGTAACGTGTCAATCTGTCAAATCGAATATTTATCCGAGTCATTTATAGTAATAATAAATGTTATGTATTCTGTTTCTTTTTTAAATTTACTCCTTCTATAATTATAAATCAACTGTTATTTTGGATCATTTACCACTGTTTTTCCATTCAGCTTAGAGTATATTCAAACAATTACAAAGAAAACACAAGAAACACAGTGCAATATTTAATACCAATTGATCGGCTGACGCATTGCTCAGCGAGCATTTAACCCTCCGAACAATGCATCTGCCCACACACATAGCATATTACACATTCGATCTCCACCGAAGATTATCGTACTTGACCGAACGGAAAAACCTATTATTTCATCTCCTTTCCCATCCCACAACCAAAACATTGAAACCGTTTATGTTGATGTTTTGTGTGTCCAAGGGCCGATATACGGTCCCAAACACAAACACAGCCAAAGCACCGACGACAGCGCGAGGAAATGAACGCATCATTCACGCAAAACGCACGCAAACGGGGTGAGCCTGGCGCTCATTGTTTGCGCTCCATTGTTAGCACTCCCGTCGTCGTTGTCGTTGCTGCTGTTGTGTGGATTTTTCGTCGATTGAAAAGTCCGCTTGAAATGAGATTTTCCCCTTTGCCCATACACCCCCATGTTTTCCGGTAGGTAGCCGGTGCACACGGTGTCATTGAACCAAAAAGGGGCGACATGCCAACCTGCCAGAGTTTAGTAGTGACAGTGTCCGGCAGCACTTGCATCGCGATAACAACGAGAGAGCGCGCGCACCCACAAACAATGGGGAACAGTGAGTGGGATGCCCCCATGGGACAACGATCAATTTCCTCCCGCGTTTGGGTCGGTCAACAAGTGGCGAAGTGTGTGCGTTACACGGGCAACGGCACATGGGAAAGACACAAGTGACAAGTGCGATAATGTGTTTATGCTGCACCTATTGAAATTTGCGTCTGCGCTTGTGCAGGAGAGGGGTAGCCGTTCGAGGGGGATTGGTAATGTTTATTTAATCGGATGTACGGGAATAGTCGTGTTTGGGAAATAATGCGTGAATGCGTGGTTATGGTTTAGTAATAGGCATCTGGAGTTGTGTAAATCTATCAATCTAACATGTAATTCAAACATCGTCAAAATATAACACATACCGATACGTAAATCTATCGCCCGAATATCCGTAGCTATTCCTATTCCTATCCGACAATGCTAGCCCTCCTATTCCTCCACGATTTAGATTCACATACCGAGAAAATGTTCTACCACTGCAAGATGATCTTACTGCAAAGGGCACTTGCAGCTATAAAGAAACATCTGAATTCTTAGAACAACTATAGCTTTCATATAGTATATTTATAAGCAATTAGGTACTTTATGATGACGCGTTTTTTAATATAATTTGGCTTTTTTATGGCGCAAATACTACTAAACGGGAGGGGTGGGGGAAGAATTTCAACTATACTATATTTTGTGTAGGAGTCAACAGAACAATAGTAATTCGTTGTAAAATCATCGTTTTTCACAACAACCATAGTCGGACTTATCTCGGTCGGTAATCTATACCACATAAAGAACTAAAATTTGAAATAAACTTTCACATAAAAAGTCAAATTAAAAAGCTCAGCATAAAAATGCATGATGGTTTGAAAACCTACTAGGGTAAACGTAAATTTAGTGATGGAAGTACCAATACTGGTGGTATTGCACTAAAATGATAAAATGATTTATTGATAAATTAAAATTAATTAAGTTATTAATGTTAATGTGAAATGTTCTCTGGCCTTTAAGAAAGACTTTAACGATACTCATATTTTTGTTAACGTTCTAAATGACCACATAACAACACAATTATTAGTTTTTTTTAACATAATTGTTATAAGTTATTTATCAAATTATATAGTTTTATTCAAATTCATTGCCTTTTGACCATATTGTCATTTTTATAAGTGTTTTTTTACGATAGTGCCATTATAGGTACACCAAACAGGCATGTTCATATAGTTGTCTTAGTTCTAAAATCAATAAAAACAGGTAATTTTAGTTTTTTTTTCGACGACATTTTTGACGTGTGGTACTGTTTTCATTAAAATAAGCAACAGAAATGAGGTTTCAGTAAGAAATTTACCAAACAAAGGCCAAAATTCGCTTATCTGGCTGAGTGAAAAATCGACCCCAAATCAAGCTTCATCTTCCGGGTGTGGGTTGACGACAGGTACAGTACTTTAGTCAATATTTTCCAAATTCAACCAAATTTATACATTTTTTACGATCAAATTATGTAAGAAATCGAAATTATGGCAGTAATCCTTGCTATTCATACGAAAACAGCCTCAAAACTAAGTTCCATTGATATTATACACTGTTTTTGAGGCATCTTTGTTTACCACCACTATAGGAACACAATACGACGACTATACGAACCGTACCACCATTATAGGTACAACCAAGTACTCACAAAAATATGTATTTTTTCGTAAAATTGATGTGTTTGATGGTAAAAATGGTTGTGATTGCAAAGATAAAACATATTCCAATTGCTATGTGTTAAAATAAACATGAATTTACCTTCCTGACAATTTAAATCCATTAAAACACATCTGTACCACCACTATTGGTACATTTACTCTATGTGTTGAAATGTTGACGAATCATACCATACTGGGCTAGGCCATCCGTGAGCCACTAATAGACTTGATATGTGTAAAAATGTATCGATACTTTTTGCATAACCCATAGCAGAAAATTAGTCAGTCCTGTGTCTGGATTAAGCCCGTGGTGGGGTCGTACGACACAACGACTTTGTCGCTGGTATCTTCTGCTATTTGGCGTAATCGTCCCACATGCCTGACTATACAGGCTTTATAGACTTTACTGATTACTACTTAGCCGGATAGTCAATCTTTGCTACTGGCGAACAGTCCATTCTAGGATTGAACTCATAAGGGGCGTGTTATTGCGTCGTTGGAGTTGACGACCCTACAACGGAACTGCCTCAAGTGGTCACGGGTATAAGGATTCCATTTCTGATAGTAAATATTCCTGTTAACTCCACACAACTTTATGAAAAGGTTCTGAAATACTAATACCAGTATCAGATACTGTTCCATATGGTATATGATTTTTCGTTAAATTACGTTCAATAACTACATTATACCAAACGCATTACTCCACAATATCTTCGACTAACTTTCGTCAAACATATTGCTTAATTAACTGCAATTTGCATTGTTGACTCTTCCACTTGCAGTACCTAAATGAAGCCGTACCTAAAAGATTATTCGTTCAACTGTCAGTTGTCTTACAAGTTGCTGACCAATGAGAAGCCAATCCACCGAAAGCTTTGATTCAAATGAATTAACAATCAACAGTCTTTCCCATTAGTTACAGTTTTTATCAGAATTTTTATGTTCTGTTCGAATAAAACAATATTATTTTATTAAATTTAACTACATTTAACAATTAACAAAATGTGTGCAAAAATCTGTTTAATTCTTTAAATTCCTATTAAAGAAGCCAGTTATAGACCAATACCATTTATATTTCAATTTATATTAATTCTAGTAAAAATGTGGGTATATGCTGTTCCACAACAATATAAAAATATCTCATATTTTAATATACCTGAAATTTTCCCAAAGTAATGAATTTTCCCAGAGGCTGAAGCTGTTTTCTAATTATCAGAACAATCACATCCTTTGCATTTCCACCGTTCCATCAAACAACCTGAAAAACAAAACAACAATTTCTTCGTCATTCTACGTAAAGTTCTCGTTTTTCTACACACACACACAACCCCACATACCTAACAAACCGTAGCAGATCGGTTTCTTTGATCGGCGGAGCACACGCAAAAGCATCAAAGTACAATCTATTGTTTGGCGGTGTTTGGCTGTGGCGAAACAACAATAATGCACACCGAGTAGCAAGCAAGCAAAGGAGGGAGGTAGCATTATTATTGGTTCACTCCACGAAAAAGCAACCATAAAAATGGCTCGTTTTCCAGTTGATGTTTCTCGTAATTATGCTAAGTGAAATTTTCCGCCAGCCAGCGATTGTATGACGCCCGCGCGATTGACTTCATTTTACGCCAACCCGGCTCTACCTTTGTTACCTTGCCCCTCTTTATGAAAGGTGTACATTTCTGCGAAAAGGTAATTCACATTTGATTTACACCTGTTAGGGCTAGAGAGAGCTGGGCAGGAGATTGACTCATTAGTATGTGTTTTTTTTACAGTAAGTTATACTAATGAGTCGCCGCGATAGTAAAAGGAAGCAAAACTAGCCTAAAAATGCTCATTAAATTAGAGAATTTTGTTTTAAAAACTTCCCCTGTTCAACACCCATACAAAACACACATCTTTGATCCTTTCATCCATGCATTGCATTTGAAAATTGCACCTTCACGCTCTCCGCCATCTTCGCCATCAATGGTGCAGCCTGCTGAATAGCGCGCAACATAAAACGACGCGTTCAGCCGGAATAACAGCTCGAGCGAAAGAGGAACCAGAGACGAATGCTGAAGCGCATTCAGCACATTATCAATTTCAATGCGAAGGTGATAACCCGTCGCATGGCCTATGAATGCAGCACATCACACCCTGCAAAACACACGCCAAAGCCTTTTCTCCGTCACTGCACTCGAAAGAGTGCCCGAGCAGATGCGAATGCATCGGAGCGATTAAAACATACTGCCACACTACAAACAGCTGGCACGGGAATGTAAAAAAAAAAGCAAAATGCTAAATGAAGATCAACCGGGGACATTTGCGCGTGATATTTTCCCTGTATCCGGCCCGAAGTAAGCGCTTTCCCAGCGCCTCAGTCTTGTGAGCTCTGTCGCGTTTATTAGGAAAATTTGTCACCTAAGGTGAATGCCAATTAGTGCAGCTTTTTCTCTTCCGCAAGAAGGAAGATAAAAGAACATAAAGTCAATCTCGGCACGGTTCTGCTGCGTTTGTTGCCTCAAGAGGGGTGTACCACAGAGCACCACATTCGTTAGTAGGCAGTTTGCCAGTGTTTTACCTCCACGACAAAGCTTCACCTGAGTGTCGCGTGAAAGAAAAACACCGTCTCTTGAAAGCACTCCCCCCGAACGCCCCGTGAGTGTGTACTGTGCGCGACTTCACAGGGAATTCACTCAGCACCTCCTTTACACACACTACCTACTCGCCTGACGCTGAAAGCGCTTTGATCTAAGGGTGTATGATGCTTTTTGCGCAGCATTACCTTCCACGGAGCGTTCCACTTTGAGTTAGAATCGGCTTGGTGTGTGGTGTGGGTTTTCACGAGCGCAAGAGGACTTCGCTTCAGGTAAGTAATGAAATCGCCTGTTTTTAGTTTCAGTTCGAAAATATTGTATGATGGAAATGTAGCCGGTCTCGTAGTACAGTCGTCAACTCGTTCGACTTAACAACATGCCCGTCATGGGTTCAATCCCCAAATAGACCGCGCCGCCATACGTAGGATTGACTATCCTGCGATGGGGGGAATCAATTAGTCACTGGAAGCCAAGCCCACAAGTGGGTGCAGGCAGGCCTTGACCGACATCGGTTGTTGAGCCAAAGAAGAAGAAAGAGGAAATGTTCAATAAGAAGTGAAAATTTTAAAATTATCTTGTAACTTAACTAAACCATCCATTCCAACTCTTTCTTATCTTTTAGGTCTGCAACCTAAGCCAACTGACGGCTATGAGTTTGCAATGTATGTTTGATGTTTAACCTTCTAAAGTGACACTTCTGCGCGGTGAATCCCGAGAGCTTATAGCCTACCACTTCGAGAGCCATTCATATTAGCTGCTCATACGAACTTTACCACATCATTAATTTGAAAACTCCTCTAATCTGACAGTCTGATTGGCATACACTGACTTCGTGATTGGAGGTAGTTGTCTGTATATTGATAGAAGCTAATATCCGTAGCTTTATAGTACTTACTAGAGGTGTGCCCTATGAACCAGAACCGTACGATTTATTCAGTTTATTCTAAATAACGAACGACCTACATTCATCTAATCATATTGTTCACACTAATGACCTCCTACCCGTCAACATAAAGAACGTTCTATTACGCCAGATCGTTCCAATCCAATCCAATACAAATATGAACGCGAATCGTATAACCAGGACGTTCACTAAAAGAACGTCCTGTTTGTCGAAATGAAGAACGTCCTAGTCTACCAAATAATGCTCATGATGCATCAACTGAAATGAACGAAATGAAGAATCGCGATTCACAATCAGTTCATCAAAATCAAAGAGCTAGTAGTCCACGTTCATGAAAACGGACCGTAATGCCCAAGCCTAGAACTCACATCTGTCATTCGGCATTCGAATGAATATTGGACAACGTAGACATCAAAAATTGGTAACAAGATGTCCTAAATGAATCCAAAAAAAAAACAAAAGATCGAGGCAAAGAATCGTAGATGAAGTAACAAGTTCTTGAGTAGAATAAGGAAGTATGAATAAGAGATAAAGCCTAAAGAAGCACTTAACATTCAAACAAATTATACTAAAATGTGGACAGTTTGATGATCTGTTATTTAACATTCCTTTCACTTCTTCTACTACTTGGCGTAACGTCCTACGGGAACATGCCGGGCTTTATATACGTTGGAGACTTATTTAGTATCACGCAGCCGGATAGTCAGTCAGTATGAGGGGACGGGCCCATTCTACCGGCTTGAACCCATGACGGGCATGTTATTGCGTCGTTCGAGTTGACAAAGTATCAAGAACGCAGATTTTACCGTAAAGGGACACTAAAGTGACAATCAATAGCAGCCGGATAAAAAAGCAGTAAGTACATCTTGATCTAAGCGAATAACACATGGTGTGATCTATGGAAAGAATTGTGAAACTATGAAAAGAAATACTTAGCATCAAGCTTTAAGACCTCTAAACATTTAATTAATCATTTATAATCCATTTTTAGCAATTAAAGAGTGATATCGCCTGAGCATAAAGGGGTACAATTTGCATTTTTTTTACTACAACATTAATAATATATCGTACCGGCTGATCATAGCTCTATTTGATTAAGCGCCCATTGTACTGAACGGTAACAATTTCCACCTAAAAAAAAAAGCAACACCAAACAAACCAAACATAATGATCGAAATCGATCCATTCGAGCAAACTGACGACTACCGCGCGCAGTTCGTTACGTTCGATCATAAATTTTGTCCTTTTCTTCTCGCCCGCTCCTTCCTGCACGAGAGGACCCCTTTGACAAAGATAAATGTTTATCGAAACATTAAAGCCAGCAAAACTGCTCGATTTTGAACCATTTTTCGCACCTTTTGGCCCGCGATACCCGCTGACGATAACGCTAACTGACTACTCGCCAACATTTGTTTGGCTCCGAACCAACCGGTTGTTGTGTAGGGTGGTGTTGGGTCCCGCTGAGATCGCGGTGCTGCTGCAGCACAAAACCGTGACCAGTCATCGGCAATTAAGGTGCCGCATACGTGTTCAGCGTGGATGAAATCATGCCTCCCCATTGCCTTCTATTGGTGAAGGTGAAAAACAGTGGTTTATTTTGGCATTCTACTAAATCAAAAAATAATACCCTCCGAAAAGAATGGGTCAGCCCGTGTGTTTTTGGGGAGGCCGGGCGAGGGCACAGGGGGGAGGCAATCGGAAGCACAGAAGCATACCTGATGCGTGGCCCCAAAAGCAACGGAGGAAAACAGGGCGGGCAGGGATGTCAGAGGGGTGGGGGGTTGCGAGGTGCGAAATGATTCGGGAGAAAATTTGAATAAAATGATGAAATTAAAGTTCTCTTCTTTAACCATCTTGGGCTCCCGCGGTGCGCCGTGTTGGGTGCTTTTTTCCCCCTGCAGTTGCCTCTTGAGAAGCCCATTTTCCCGACCAATCAACCGTTTATGAAGCGTGACGATGGGATCGAGAAGATCCTAGGGCTGCTGTAATGGGAATGTTTAACATCATCAACATATTTGCCCGTTTTGTTTCTATCATATATTGTATCCATTTTACTAAATCGTTGTGAATTTTTCATGATAAAACATTAGCCACAACGACGTGTCCCCTTTGCGCTCACACCAGACGCAACTTTTCGACCCACCCTACGAACCCAGAAGCCAACCCGAAAACATATATGACCGTGTGATGGTGTTGCGTGGGGAAATCATTGTTTTCCGATTCGTTTTGCATATCAAAAACGCACCCATATACGCCCCATATCTTCTCGGTCCCGTGGGCACACGGTGGGCCTTCAGTCACGAAGCTGCACAGGCCGCAGCAACGCACACTGGGACCGGCTTGGTGGTAACACAAGGCCATTCCCGACAAAACGGTTTGGTTGACTTGGCTGACTGGGTCGGTTGGCTGGACATCATGTAGCGATTTAAATTGCTACTGAAATGTTGTTCGATTTTAGACTTTGGAGCGATCGGGCAATTTATTATTTTATTTTTTAATTTCTTTCCCTGCGCATTCCTTCCGCCCGCGCTCCGTACAGTGATGTTGTGCAGTTGGATGGAGCGTTGGATGGAAAAAGAAACTTTGCCCAGTCGTTGGTGGGTTGGAGCGATGTGGGGATGTTGTTGTGGCCGGGAATGTCCTTCATTGTTGGCCTTTAACGGCAACTAGCAGTAGCAGTCAGCGTTGGAAGTCTTACATCGAGGAGAAAAAGGCTTACAGTGAGGGGAATTTTTATGAGTGCATTGTGAACCGTGGGTAATGGTGTTGATGTGTACTAGAATTCAAAAAATGTAATTTATTTCTTAAGTTTTGTTAGTTTAAATGATATAATAAATATTTAACATCAACTTAGTGAAGGCAACATGTAAACCAATATTATAAAAAAAAATTTTAGTGAAAATAGGCAACGTTATGCATTTTTGCCTTGAATGAACCAATTGCTGATTCGTTGTCGTCAATTTTTGTCTTGAAAGTAACAATCTAGGGCTGTAAGTCAATTATTTCGCTAATAACAAGAGTTTTAGTCAATAAGTTTTTAAACTATATGTCCGGATAATAGTTCCAGTGAAATAAAACGTTAAAATATCACTGCTATATTTAATTAAATAGTAAACAGAATATGGCTTATTGTGAACCAAAAGAAAAGATAATCAGTTCTCGAACTATTTAGACTATTAAACGTATTGTATTAATAATTGGAAAGCATTTTTTTTTTTTGTTATTCCCCACGTTGTTATTCACCACGTTGCACAAAGAAATGAATTTAATTCATTATTTCAATATGTTTTACAGTCTAAATATCCTCGGGTATTGACTATCCTTTCGGGTTTAAATATCGGGTATTGAATATCCTTTCTTTTGGCATAAGATAAGCCATATTCGGATAAATATTTAATGAATACAGCAAAAACAAAACACAAAATTTCACGATCACTTACACGCAAGGTCTAAAGCTATCTTTGAGATGAAACATTTATTAGTTAGATTACTTATGCGACTATGCAGGTCTATGCAGACTTCGCGTATTTATTTATACCCAGTCAACGTTTAGGCAAATCCATCTAAATATCTAAATCTTATAGAATAGTTACAAATACCAATTTAAGCAAAAATTGTTGACTTACAGTTGTGTTGATGGCAAACATAGATTCACACTTTCAACAGTAGGTCAATCATTTCAGACTTTGACACAACATCTACTGACATTTATCGACTGTTTAGTATCCACTTAGTATTATTGCCCACACTGTATTTGGAATGAGTTGACATAAAACATACAGCAAAACGTCTGCTCATTAAATCGCAAACATTAACTACAGTATGGTAAAACATTACGCATAAAGTAAATCATCTTTCTAATCCTTAAACAAACACTTAATTCAGCTCTTATCAAAAAAGGCTTATAACAACCTTCGCTTAAATTTAAATAAACCTTACAGCCACATCTTTTTGAAGCCCCTTTTTAAAGGCTTTCTTTTCCCCGACCGACCAGGGGACCCCATGGGGTCCCAGTCAATTTCGTTCTTACTAATCCGAAAAAAAACCGCAACCGGCCACGGCATGATAAAACTCCGAATAATCCACTAGCCACGCCACAAGAACGGGGTCTATAAATTCGCCACCAAAACTCGCGCCTCATAAAAACATAAAAATCCCGATGAAACACGACTGTCTGTAGGGGGGATGAGAGACCCCATATTACCATAGCAACCGCACTCGCATAATGAACGCCACCGAACGCCTCGCGCAAGGATGCAAAAGCTACGTTTTTTTCTCTTTTTTCTTTGTTTCATTTGAAAGAACACTTCGAAACACCACAAAAGGCGATAAAATAGCCCAAAATATGTTCATTGCCTTTTTCTGTTTTTGTTGTTGATGTTGCCCATAATTCCGGTGCAGTTTTGCCTCCTTAGTGTGCAATTGACTTCGGGCTGTGACCTTCTTCCCTCCGGAACGATCCCTCTTCCACCCAGCGGTGGTGATGACAGAGCCATCTCCTGTCCCTGACCCTTCAAGTTTGACCTCTCATGCAGTACGTATACAACGGAGTTCGGTCAACTAATTTACGATATGCTGTACGGGCACACATTTGCACATAATTGTGTACCCACACAGACCAAACGCTTTCATCCACTCTCTCTCTCCCTGCTGGGTATGTCTGCGAGTCTCGTTAAGGGATCAATTAGGCTATCAATTCCCTTTATTCGCATTGTTCCGTTTTTGATCGCTTTCTCGCTTCCTCTCTAAGTCCATCATACACTCTCTGTTCTGTTACATTTGCTCTCTCCCTTCCGACGTAATGTATTTGCAGCGGTGTGTGATTTATTGGCACAAATATTTGCGCCGGGATTTTCATCGATCCAAGCTGACGCACCATCACCGTGCGCCGCGTCATAATGCCGCTTGTGCTTCCTTCGCTTTTGCCCAATGGCGCAAAACAAAAACTCAACCCCAAAACAAACTGCAATCATCGCTATTGTTAGGGCAGGAAGGGGAGGATAATGCATTGTTTGTGTGTTGTGTTTCACCTTCTGTGACGCACTTCTTCGTTGCATTGTTGTGTGGCGATTGTAACCGTGTTTTGTAATAGCAGCGAGACTATTTATCTAATCATAGCGATGTTAATATCATCTTTTTGGGAAACATATAGTCAACGACCTTTCAAATGATGTTATAAACAGACAAAATCAATCGTAACTAATAGTGGTAATAAATTATGACTAACATTACTGCACCACCCAGGACACCGACGTCAAATTCCATTTTACGGATCCCTTCAAACCCTCTCCGGAACGGCTACAGCGAACAGCTCTTAACACTCCTTTCCTAGCGCATTCGATTGCGTCCGACGTCCGGCGTCCTTCCTGCACCCAACTGGCGCACTAATGTCCTGTACGTGCGTGCGGTGCGGCATGCATGCCCGTCTTCCGGGCGGAAGCTTTCCGACCATTGGACGCCAAACGGCACGGGTCACCAGGGGCCACAATGGTGAAAGCAATTATCCGCAATTTTTACCCCCGCCAAAAAATCGTAAAGCCCCTTTTGCTCTTTCCCAAGAGTGACCTTGTCCGGCCACCAGTCCCGTTACGGTAATGATACACTCTGTCTGTCTCTGTACCACGTGCTTGTGTCGGTCGACCCACGGTACCGCAGCACCACTTCGAGAGTTGCCCGAACGTTTTGGGATTTTTTGGGACAGAAAATAGCTTGCGGGTGAGTGTGTGTATTCTTGTAATGTATTCTCCCAGGGTTCCTCATCCTAACCTCTTTTTATCTACTCCAGACGGTTGAGGTCAGCATTTAATGCTCTTTATCGCTACCGGACATGGACATGTGCGCCTCCCAGAGAGTGCCAAATCCAGTTCTAGACAACATCGACATCGGGTCGGAAGTGGCAGTGTGATAAAGCTGACAATTTGCCATTGTGTCTAGACTAATGAATTTGTTTTGGGTGCGTTGGGTGCTTGTGTAAGGCTTTTGTGGACTTTCTTCTGTTTGTGGGTTTTGTGTGGATAATTGTATGTAGTTGTTAAATGTGACTCAGTGAGTTAAGGTCATAAACATTTCAGTAAAGCATTTTAACCTGTACACACTTTTCAAATGTAACATTTTTAGATTTAACATATTTTTAACACATTTATCCATTGCCATTTATTTTAACACATCACCAAAAACACAACTAGAATAAAGTATTGACATAAAAGTCACGTTTTAGGGCAAACCAATGTTATCGTAATGCTCTAAAACTAAGCTCAACTCGATGCATCATTTAGCAAGTTGAAAAGGTGTTAAAATACAGTCTAATTTATTCATTTCACTAGCAAATCCTTTGCATTCCCTTGCAAAAGTGCAGTTTTGAACACCGATATAGTAGTCAATTTACACTCACGAACGCTTGGCAACCTTACCAATGCTAAAATTTCAAACCATTTCAAATCTCTGCGCCATTTGACACAATACAACATTCGCTGTGAGAACACCCACAAACGGTGCAGCACCCGCAACGCCCGAAACTGCAAACAAAAGTCCTCAACAAAACGCACCCCCAACCAACACCAATCAGCACAATGCACCAATCTCTAACAATCGGCAAACTGCAGGCATTCGATCGATCGATCGATCGAGCTGCAAAACGCACGTTTATCTGGCCCGTCGGGGTCGGGGTTTTTCTAACCATAATGAGAAGGTTCCTCCCTTTTATTCCACACTTTGCTACAACATTTGCTTGCCAACGCAGCGCATCAGATGCGCAAAACACTGCCGAACCACTACGGCGCAGCAGAAATTTGGTGAAATCAATATGCAGCAGCGACCGACAAAACAAAGGCACGAATGTATCGAGCAGGAAACGCATGAACAATGGTAATGAAATGCAACGTGGCATAATAAGGGATGCAGAGCGGGCATACGAACAAAAGCAAAACCAGAATGAAAGGAAGGGAGAAAAAAGCAATGTGCAGCTCGTACACCTCTCACATGTGTGTCCTCCTGGGCGCTGCAAAAGCTGCGCCAAATTTTACGCTAAATCTAAACTGAAAAGCCTGCGTGAGGTGGGGTGAGGCAGAATGCGTCGTACGTGATGCTCTATTCTGATGCTGGTAAAAGGTTATCACCCGGGGGTATTGGTCGCCCTCCCGTTTCCCTATATCCTAGACCCCCTGGCAGACCGACCGACGTATCATCGTAGTCGATGTATGTATGTTGCAAATTGAGGTCAACCCAGGGCCACAGGACCAACAAAATTGTCCACGAGGGTCGAGGGATAGACGGTATAGAGGACGTGCTGTGCTTAGAGTAGAAGATTGTTACCGGAAAACGATTATACAAAAAGTGCTTAGGATGCTGTTGTTGGCGAAGTGTGAGTTCCAGCTTTGGAATAGAATGGGGAACAATGTACCTGGGAGGGATTATATTGGCAAACAAAGTTTAGCTACAATTAAACACTTCTTCGTTGGAGTGTTAAATTAAACAAAGAAGGTAAGAATGGAGCATAAATTGTGACTTGTTTTCATTTTATTCTATTGTTTCCTCTACATCCTGGAAGATATGTGTACGACAATGATACACGATTGAGACATTTCTTTGTATTATTAGGTTTAGGTCAGTTGATGGGTTAAACTTCTAATCAACGGATAGATTATCCTGCTCTGGGTACACGATTCAAAGTACCATATCAAACAACATTTTATTAGAAGTCAGTAAAATACGTCACACTCATCCATACAACTAAGGCTACAGAGTAGAGACTTCTCTTTAATCGGGATTGTTGAACGTAAGGCAACCTTTGACCTCGAAGTTGACATACAAAATTAGGCTATAATTGATGACTACTTTATAACCTCCCAGAAGTCCAAACATCCTTCTTTCATCAAGATCATCTCTGATCCTGAAGATGATCTTGAAAGCTTCATCGCAGGATGCTTTGTTCAATCTTTGCAACAAGGCTGGGAGAACCTAATGACACGAGGATAGACTTTCATTGTCGTTTTTTCTATTTTATACTGTTAATCTCTATTTAAAATTGATGTACGTAATTTAAGGAATCTGATTTTGGCTGTTTTGATGTATGAGGATTTAGTTGTAAATTGGCATCGAGGGGTAAAACGATTGCAGAGGATCTTGTGTGAAGTATTACTCTCCACGACTGTCAAATGAAGATTTATCAAAGTAAAATGAACTGACGGACTTTTTATTTACGGGTAAACTGTTGAGATAAACTGATTCCATTATGTTCCGAAATATGTGAATTTTGCATTCACTACAACCAACGATGGAAGCTCAACTCTTGACTTTTAGCAAATGTAAGCGCTTTTTCATGTTAAAAACCTAGTCACCAAGTGACTCAAAATCGTTCCCTAAGGCAGCGTGGTTTCGTTGGGATTATAACACTAGTCACCGTTCACCGCAATACATCAACAGTACAGGCATTTAGCAATGGTGTGTTAGAATAGCAAATCTTATGTACTGGCTTCAGCTCTCTTAAAAAACAATCGTTGACAACGACTTAACCTCAATGTTGTAGACCAATATTAGCAATGACATGATTCTATCCAACCCACAGTGGCTTTGATTTATAGGCCCAACACACTTTGCCAGCATAATAAATTCATCAACCCACTCTTACAAAATTATTTCCAATTTTTGCGCCATAGTGTCTTTGCGCAAAAAGACACAAAATTACAAATTGTACACCGATGATTCTAAACGAGCATTACCACATCCACCGAGCGATGATTAATCCTTTTTTTTTTTTGCGCACAGCAGCATCACAACAATCTCAACCTCATACGCCGCTTGTCCTTCAACCCTTGCGTCGGTTGAAAGAAAGCCACCGAAAAGCACGTGCAAAAGAAAATATCATGCTTTAAAATTAATAATTTCCACCTTTGTCCACCACAACAAAAGATACAGGACGCAAAACGAGGCAGAAAGGGGGTGGGGATGTGTTGTGGCCGTGGACGTTTTCGTAATTAAATAAATTGATTTCAAGCCAAACACTTACACAAAACCGCCTCTCTACCGCCAGTGAGGAACATGGATGGGCCATTCAAGCAGGCGAACCCGGGGACCTCTTACAAAAAGTGCATCTCACGCCTTGTCCCTCTCTCTTTTTCTCTCTCTCTCTATCTCCCAAAAGTGTGCTAAAGTCAGCTCCTTCACGCGCCCGATGGATCGATGAATGACAATCGGGCCCGATCTTACACACCCGATCACCTCCCCTCGCGTGTTGTTTCATCTTTCCACGTTGAGTGATAATTAAAAACATCAGAAACATCAGCGGCACCGCGTACACGGAATGGGGATGATTGTACGAAAATATGGCCACAATAATAATACGCAATTGTTTCCCGCTGCGAGGTGATCTACCGACAAAAGGGCCCCACGGAACCGACGGTGGGCACCTGCTGAGGCGCGCTCGAAACGAAACGGGCCGGAATGCAAAACGGTGGCTAACGAAGTGGCGAGATTTTCTGGCCAGGAATTTTGAATACAACCAAACAACACAACACATAAAGCAAGGATACAGCATTGCTGCGGCACCGAAGTTTAGGCATGAAACAACTGGTCGAAGGCAGGCAATGGCCACAAAGAGGAAATCAGTAGCTGTTGTACCAACAAAGATTATAATGCTGCATTGTTTGACCCTTTTCGGAGTGCTTCGCGGTGGTGGCAGCTTGCTCGGGTTGTGTTGCGTTGAAGACGTTTTTGGGGTATGTGGTCTTAGGCACCCGTAAAGTGTTCAGTCGTCTTGGAGAAGCGTGATAAGACGACGCCTCCGTTCCTCGACAGGCGAGTCACAAAAGAAGCAATTGGGAAGCCAGATCAAAATGGCCGAATTGCCCTGTGCCGGTATCATCGACACAATCGCTCGTTTTTATGCGGAAAGATTGACAATCTTTGTGGGGAGAGAAGATTCAAGGGAACTGGTGGCCGGCACAAGACATTATGATCGTGCTGGGTTTGCGAAACAGTATCCCTCACTGAATAAAGGAAAGAGGTGTCAAGTCACGCCGGTATCCCTTTCATTTTGTGACAACACATGGATAAGACGCTCCAGCGCAAAAAATGGACGCGTGCGTTTGCTTCCAGCCGGTAATCAGTCACCGTCGCTGTCGTTTCCATTTTCGATGCCGGTGCATCAAACGCACGCCAGGTCATTGTGGTTGTTGGGGACATGAACACGTTTAGGGTGTGGATGGGAGACGTTTTCGTGTACTGTATTTTTGAGAAGCCATTTTGCATCATGATTATGGCTGTAAATGAAAGCAACTCATTTCACATGATCCTTTAATAGAGAGTTATTTTTGGATCGATCAATCCTGTCCAACTAATTTATATGCAGCGTAAAACACAGTGGAACCCATCCAACCGGTCGGGATGGTCTGGTGTCTTTTTCTTGAAATAATCACAAGGTGAATGCTTGTTTAATGGTAAATTAGATTTATTCTTTTGAGATTCTAGCTATACGTGTACGATATGGTACAATATAACACAGACCTTTTTATCAGGTATAAGGCTGTTAGTACCCTTTTTCAACTATATGATATCTCACATGCAATTTATCTAATGTTGTAGATGTCTAAATCTTGTTGAACCTTGATGGTACATGTTATAAGTTCGATGTAATAACAGTGAGACATTTTCAGTTAATCGAATATCTCAAATCCGAACGAATATAATCTACCATGATGGTTTTATTTATACTCCATCAAATATATCGGTTCGGTATAGTTTTGTATAAATTGGGGCATTGGTTTGTCTTGATAACAATTCTTTGTTATTGTTTAACTCTTGCTCGGTGTGGATGAAACTCTGGTTTCCATGAGGTGTTTCTATGCGTTACCATATATCACACAGACAAAACAAAGCATAGTTTTTCGTTGGATTATGTTCGTCGATCGCTCCTACAAATCTAATCTAGACCATTAATGATCGAGCCCATAAGCTGTGGAACAGGTATGTACGCTTGGAACAGTAATATGGATCCGGCCTCACGTACCTAAAGTGGATCAAAAGGCTGTATTTGTTTCTTTTTTACTACCAAATGCCATTCAGCTAGGTAGAATAGAATAAATAAATCCATTACATCGAATGATCCATAACTATTTCTTTGAAGATCCAACAGCTCGCTGAATTGACTTCATATAATAACTTAAAAAATAGAAGCCAAGATAGTCACTTACAGAGGAGCTTGTGGACTTTTTAAGACAAATAATGATGGGAGTGAATATTACTACGTCCAATAAAAAAAGGTTCCTTAGGTGCCAACATTATGACATGTAGTTAACAAATGGGTACCTCAGAGAGCAAACATTGCTTGAGACTGGGTAATTTGGGGCCTTGACAAGGCATTCGTTCTTTAGAAGTCAAAACTATTACAGGGCATGGAGCATGAATGCAGCATCAACTGCCAACAAACCATTTTCAATAGCTCAATATTTACAGGCTCAAAATGATTTTCACATCGTTTTTGCATGTTTTACGGATTTTGAAACAATTAGGTAAAAAATTCTATTTTTATTTCTTTTTGGCATTAAATTATATAAACAAAACGAAATTGTTTCCAAACAATTAGTTATGTGGTGTGTAAAATCACACATTTTGGAATAAAATAATATCATTCAGATGACATTTAGAAGTGAAACGTATAGAAAGTTGTCTAAAAAGAGCTATTTAATGTACCGCCGCTTTCTTGCTTTACAGCTTCCTCACATACTGTTGAACAATTGTTTTTGATTTCCTACGAGTAAAAACGTTGTTAAATCAATTACATCACCCCGAAACCTTTGAAAAGCATTAACCTTCCACATCCACACAATCCCACACATTGCTAGCGAAACACAAGCGCTTTAATTTTACAAAAACAGTCATTTTTGCCAAGAACCATCATCCATTTCGCGCTACGGTGCTTTACTTTGGCTTGATATGTCGAAAGCATATTTTGCACACTCGCAAACGGGCAAGCCTTAGCAATTATGGGACAGTACTAACTAACGTACGATCCATCACCGTGCAAACACCAACCAGCACAGGTGAATTTTATTTTACCACCCCTTTTTTCTATTCCCTAAAAACAGCGTGTGTGTATGTGTAAGTGTGTGGTTTGTGAAAAGTAATTAAACGCTACAAAAGCCATACGCGAACATAAAGCGCGAGTGCGCATTGATAGGGATTCGTCGCCGTCGTCGTCACCGATACAAAAGGACTAACACACACACACATACACTTATACATCTCCTATTTGCTGGTGACATACGTGCCCTTTGCGGAAAAGCGGCTCTGATTTTTCCTTTTTCTGTCCGTAGACGCCAATCACGGAAACGTTTGCGACAAACACAATACGCCAACCCAATGCTATGGTGTGTGTATCTGCGCAAATGAAAGACACGCAAAACAAAAAGGCCGTATCTTTTGTCCGGGTTTTTCGGCGTACATGAAAACACAAAGCACAACAGCAATAGCAGGAAGAGAAGTGAAAAATTTAATAAAAAGTCTCCATTTCGCAAGCTCCTCTCCATCGTGTTCTTCCGCCCGCTCTGGTTTGGAGGTTCCATGGCGATGCTGCGATCTGTTGCTGCTGCCGGTCCGTTGTCAGGGACATTTTGCGGGGCAGTAGCAGTAGTAGCTGCACTTGCGGTAGTCCCCTTACGTTACGAACAATCGAAATGTTTGTAATCAACCCCCTGTGGCTTTATTTTATAAATCGTTTTGACAGCACACCGCGAACAAGTAACCGACACAACGGAACGGTAAAGGTGGTCTTGCGATTGTGTTGGGGATGTGCTGACTGGATATGATAAATATTGGTTATCGGGCCTTGACTTCAAGTGCCCAGCAAATGAGATGATTGCGTTCGTCTATACATGATAAGACGATGCACCTTCTCAAAGTCTCAAAGTCTCTGTGTGAGTGTAGATTAACGTAAATCCCTTGCGTTGTTGTTGCTACACGTCGTCGTTCGTATAAAACATTGTAATTTATTTGATCATAAAAGGAACAATAGCCGCTGGTGCTGTATGATGTAAGGTTTCCTTTTCAATACGCATACAAAGCTTTCCTGCACACACTATCCCTTATACCTTCTATCAAAGAAACTCTCCTCTCTATTCACGATCGCGCGATAATTGTGAGCGCCAGCCTGCCAGGGCCTGCTTTGATGCTGCTCTTACATTAACAGCCACACAAACAACAAAAGGCAGGATAATGGGGAGGCTCGCACGAAGAAAGCAACCTGATCCAACACAGCTACTGTCCAGTACATCACCCCAAAGCGAGGTGCTGGAGCCGGCTAAATGCCAGCGCAGCATAACGCACTTGACGTAACTGGTTACTTTCAAGCACCTATTCGCACTTGCACGAACGCCCGTCGAGTGGTTGTGAATGGGGATGGTTTTGGGCCAGAACAAAAAGGCTAATTATTGTGTTTCACACACCGCATAGAGCGAACAGGATTGGACGACACCAGAGACGCATCGGCAAATAGTTTTCCCCGTCAACGGGAACATTAACATTCCCTCCGCATCATCATCCCCACGCTGAGAAGGGTGGCAAAGGTCGATACTGATGATGGTGTGTTGTCGACACCACACTACGTCGAACATGTCCATACGTTTTCCAACCATATCGCAGCCTGTACAGAAGCTGTGATGGCGTTGAGTGGATAACGATGACGACCCATCAGCTTCATCCGGCCAACAGGGCAGCCGCATGACCCAAAAATATTCCCAAAAAAAACCACCTCGAGCTCCTCACATCTTTGGCCACATGTTAACGGTGGCGAAGATGATAATTAGGTGGCGCAACGGCTCTCTATCTCTCTGTCATGGGTCCCGTGTGGGTCAAACTGGTTTGCAGCGGGATGATTAGTTGGATAGTTGGTATCGAAGGGGCCCATGCCTATCGAAGCCCATCTTCAACCAGAAGGGGTTCGTCTTTGCGAAGGCCATAAAACGGTGGCTGCTTCTGGAAATGGAAGGGAAATTGGCAGATTTCTTAAAGACAGCTTTTTGAGCTTTATGATTATTGCCACCGGCAAGGGTCCTTACGCCGTGGAATGCTCCGGGTACGAACGGGTAGGGTTTGGGATGAGTCAAGGGAGCTGTTTTGAATTTTATTAGTGTGTAATTAAATTGCCTTCGCTTTCTTCACATTGATCAGACACTCTAGACAGATCTTGTGGAGTGTAGAGTTGGTGTTTCTATATTTACCACTTCAAATTGTTCCAACGAGCTCTTGAATGGTGTATTCTTGTATGCTAAACATGCTCTCAAAAGGAGTTGTTGCGTTACAATTTAATGCATTGCAGTTATTCATTTTCATTAATTGTACTATTCACCTCCAAAATAGATATTCTTTTTCTAAATCGGTGGTATATTCTGTGACATCAGACAGTTGTGCGTGCAATAATAAGTAGCTAACCAGGTTCAGACTTAACTATTCTTGTTTAGAGCTTCATAGAGCTTTACTTTTAACAATAAGGCTGGACCTTTACTTCTGAATAAAAAATAGAGTTTCACGGCTGTAGATTCAACGTTACCTATTCACTGCATCAATTCTTCTTCTTCTTTGGCTTGGCTTTGACTTTTAGTGGGCTTGGCAGGGTAATCCTACGTATGGGGCGACTGTAAGGCGTATGTTCGTGGCTTGAACCGATGACGTTCCTCGCCACAACAACATGTACCATTTACAGACGGCCTCAGCTCGTGTTTCCGCCTAGGGCCCCCGATACCCTTAACCCGCCACTGGACACCAAACAATACTAGTCTATACTAAACCTGACTATAGAACAAAAACTCTTTGTAATGCAGGTAGGGTTGCGAAATTATATAGTTAAAATTAAAAAAGAGTCCATAGCTTCCGATCACCTCGAGATTGTGATATGCGGTCTAAAGCTGAGAGTTTGGTCGAGCAGTATTCCTAAATTTTTAAACCCAATCAATACGTTGCCGTACGTTAAAGCCGATTTTATAGTTGAATTTTATCGGACTTCTAGACCTCGAAAACGATGTAACCTAACATTTGTGAACTTTAAATGGGAATAATTTTCGATCATGCCAGGAACTAAACAATCAATAATTGATCATTGATGTGATTCATGGCGGCAAATAGCTTAACATCGTCCGCGTACAGCAATAACTTATGTTGTTGTTAAGTCGTACGAGTCAGAGAATAATCACCACACAATGAGTTACTACATATTCTATCAGTTTGGATAATTAATCAGAGCTGTGCAAATGACATCTTGTCTGATAAGTCATTTTGTTACAGTATCTTTAATTTGTTAGAATAATTTAAAACAAACAGTTTATCACCCTATTTTTGATTAATGTCAGTTCATGCGAGCTTCTGTGCCAGTTTATGCAAGAGGGAAATTTCACCTATTAGGGTTTAAATACTGCTCCGTTTAAAAGATATCTGTTCATTGTTTCAGTTTCATAAAAGAATGTATGCATCATTTTGACCTAAACTACGGAGCAACGCTCTGGAAGATTGATGACATAAATTAATAGATTGTTCACTCGACGCTTGATACATCTAGAAGTCTTTCAAGGTGTCCAATGCATGAGAATAACATAAACATGCAGGAAGAGATGAATAGTTCCACTGCATAATTTTTAGTTATATTTAGAATTATTCATGTTTCAACACGATCTTCATAAACGCATCAAATTACTAAAACTTGATGACTTGGTTACTGATGTAAAACAATCTTGTTATTACAATATATTCCCATCACAAAATCAACACAATACCAAACAAACGGCGTCGTTATCCAACACGACGACCATCACACCCGCTACAACTCCCAAGCACGATCGCCTTCCACTCCCTGATTCACGTAATCTTAGAGATCCTCCACAACAAGTGCCCATTATTGGAGAACTTATCAACCTGACAGTCCAAGCGCTAAGTACATAATGTATCTCTTCCCAAAACATTGTTGGCTGGAGCCGTTTACTGTTGCTGGTGGCTGGTAAACATGATCAATCCACCACCCCCCGGAGCCACGGAGACACTCTCAGTTACCGAAGGCACCTGGCACGGCACGGGCAACACAATAGCAGATTTCCACTCACTCGCGCTCAATGTTTCTATTAGCTGTACTGATAATTTAAAGCTCAACAGTGCCCATCATCATAGTGGAAGAATGGAATAAATAAATATCCGATGCCAATTGTACTGTACGTAAGTGTACGTGTCATTGTGCTATACTGTCGCTCGGGGAGGTTTAGATTGAAGTGGCAAGGGAAACATCATATCGCGTAGAGAGGGTGATTGCAAGAGTGCTAAATGATTTGTCCATCCATCCTTCGCTATACACTGGGTCGATTGCGTCACCGCAAACACACACACACTCAGGGAGTTTCTGGTCGGTGATCATTTGTAACGCCATCGATCAAAAGCTAAGCGCGCGAGCGTTGCATGCGTGTTGCTGCGGTGTTTTGCTGTTTGAAGTCGTGGCTAATGACATTGTTTGTGGAAGAAAAGGATTGTTAGGTATGGCCCGCGGGCCCAGCACAGGGGAACACTCTCAATAAGTGACTATAAGATGCAGCGTTAGTGCGGGTCCTGCACTGGCAAGAAATGGGAGAGTTTGTGGTTTACATTACAATTCAGCTTATTCCGTTGTGATTGTTGTACGCGCGTCCATAAGAAGTACCGCTCCGCTCCTGCACCCCATTTTTCTACCATTCCTTTTATTAGTTATATTAGTCACAAGAGGAATTGTATATCTCGTGTATCGCTTTTTAAACTAAGAGCGTCATTATTGCACACACAACAGACGTACAAAAAACAAGCTGCTCCGTCACAAACAATATGCAACAAACAGAGAGCACGTAAGTGAACCACGAACATCACCACGCCATGCCATGGTTCAACCCCCCTGCCCGGAACTCTACCTTGAAGAGCCATTCGCCTTTCCGGTGAAACATAATTGAAAAGAATGGATGAAAGATCATAATCTGCACCATCGATAGGCCTGAGTAGAGATTAATCCAAGCGTAAGCAGCACTCTTCTTTTATGTCTCGTCTTCCTCACCCCGAATTTAGAGTGGGTCAGATAGGGATTCCCGGTTGTTCGTGATTTTTTGCACCAGGAAGTAGCACCAGGATACAGATGCCGGGCGCTCTACAAACCCGCCGGGAAGACGGGAACACAAAGCAGCGATACATCTCGAAAAGTTTTCAAGAGCATGAAAATGGATCAATGTAACGGGCTCTTGGTGGGTTGGCTAGCATATGGTGGACGTACCACGGTGTGACGTTCCCTTCTTTTTTTGCACGAATGTCTGTTAAGCCCTCGAACCGAAACCGAACCGACCGATACGAGAGGGGTTATCCGTCGGTTAAATGCGGCGTGAATGATGATTCGGATTCCCCGATAGCGAGATTATCTCTCGAGTGCGGCGGGAATAATTGTTACAAACAATGCAAACATGCGAACGGCGCGGGAGAAACAGGGAACTGGAAACTGGCCAAACAGTGTACTACTTGGTGGTGATTTTTTCGTTGTGATGGATCAGGATGATAAACGATTAAAAAAGGAAGCCGGAAAAACTATGGGAAACCTAATTACGTGAAGAGGGTGCTGCTGCTGCTGCTGATGCATTATTCCGGAGGTTCGTCGCTTTCGTTGCGTTTGTCTGCTTTTGGGCGTCCTTTGGGCATAGCGCCGGGAAATACATTTTGTTTGCCAATGAGAAACCCCCCGGGGTTGGTACTTCTTCACACCCTGCACACAGAAGGAGGGCAAGAAAGGGAACAACATCGCTTAATGTGTGAAGGACTTTAAAGCATCTCCCGGTGTAATTGTTTCACGCCGGTTATTTTGAGGACGCACCGGAAGTAGATTCTAGGGCAATGTGGAAGCACATCTCAAGTGTTCGTCTGTAGTAAGGGTGTAGCGAATCATCCTTCTTCTTCCCTGCTCCGTTTGCTGGTGAAAGGGAGCGATGTGATAGAGAGCGTTATAAGTGAATGGTACGAATTATCTTTCCCTCCCTAACAATGTTTGATGGACACTAAGTGCAATCGACTACGGGACTTGATTTTCCTGTCGTTTCTTGCTCCTTCTCCTTACCCGGTATGGGGGCATTCCCACAGCAAAGAGGTCCGGGGCAGGTCTGTTTTGGGTTTGTTGCTGGTCGATTGTTTGGTCGAGATGTTGGTTACCCAGTAAGATGTTGGTTTTTGTAGTGGACACTTGAAATGATGGTTTCAGGTAGATGGACATGTTTATCGTCTAAGCATTGGTTTGCAGTAAATTGTGTTGGGAAAATGATTGTCTCGGTTGAAACTGTATCAGGTTTTGTAAGTGTTGCAATGTTTACAATAATCATTATACTTGTTTGAGATCATGTTAGTTGTGGCCGTTGTGATTTCTTACAAATCGATTGTGAAATAGGGTCAATATTTTCGCATAATCATACCATAGAATCGATTAAATTGTATAACACATATACAAATCAATTTATTCTATTGAACTATTGTACTGTGTGAATTAAAATTAAATTAGGTAACTTTGGAGTGAATCTCATAAGTTCATATTTCAAATTCCAAAAAAAATCATGAATAAAGAAACAAATTTGATATGTTTTAGCTTAACATGTTCCCAATCGATTCGATAAAAGTGCGTCTTGCTTCACATGCAATTGGTTTGTAGCATATCTGCTATATACAACCTATTAAAATACCCATTATAAGGTGTAGATACATTGTAACATATTTCAGAAAGCTACATCACTCACGCGCGATTCATCACTTCCGACCATGTCATGTCAGATTAATTCGGACTATCAGGATAGGACTTCAGGAGTGTCAAGATGCGCTTCCTGCATCTATCGACTTCTCATTTTGAGAGTTTTATATGTGAAACAGACAATTTATTCAACAGATAGCTTTAAGTAAACCGAGACTACCCGTTATAAGGTAACTGCGACCCACAAATGGCTTGCAAAGAAGAATGCTAGATTTTAAGTTTAGAATTAATCTACCGATTGAAAGAGGCGAACGAGACCAATGCGGGGCTCAAAGTCTCTATGAAAATAATTACAATTTATAGAGTTTAGTTCTGTTCCCCTACCCAAGGTAAGGCCACTAAATTCCAACGTTTTCAGTAAGGGAAACCTCTTAAAGGTTTCTATGATCACCTTGACGATCAAGCGTCGATAAGTCCGCATCGGAACAGTATCCACCTCAGTATCTACCTATTTCACCTTCCTTAACAATGTTTGAAGGCAACCCTGGCCAATGCGAGCTCAAACCGATTATATGTAAAAGAAACATATTCAATGTGTTTTAGCCTAACATGTTCCCAATCGGTTAATTTGTTCGATAATTGTGCGTCTTACTATAAATACATTCGGTGTTCGAAGGACCAATTCATATCAAATAAGATTTTGTCGATTCCTCGCGTTAAAACAACTAAAACAAACTATATTCCAAACCAAACCAGCGGAACTTGTAACTTTTATCAAAGCAGCATTTTATCCATGTTAATGATTATTGAACAATTTGTGAAGCTTTGCTATTTCATATGATGGAATTCCTGATTGTCATATGCATTTGAGGATTCCATGTAGACAGTAAAAGAACTAGTATAAGAAAATAAAGGCCCAACATAATTCATTTTACATACTTCAACTCACAAAACGTACTTCTTTTTGTGAACTTATGTAAAGGTACTCCACTTTCGGTATATAGTCTAGATTTTTTTTCAATTCTAACTACGTTTTACGAGCTATAATGATTTTGATCTACTTGTCAATACAGTTGTTCAAAGAAATTTGTTATAATTTCAATAAATATCTACAAAAAATGTAAAGAATCTCAACATTATAGCGAAGGTTAATTTATACAGCCGTAAATCGACGATGATCATCGATGACATATTATAGTAGCAATCGTCCGCTATTTTAAACACCAAGGAACTAATTGAACAATAAATTATATTATATTTTAAATGTAATACCTAACACTGACCTAAATCACTAAAGAATTTCATTCATTGTAATAAAATCTAAAAGTAGAAACCATTAGATCACTTCCTTCTTTACCCTTCGAGCGTCCACCAGGCTATGTACCCACAGTGTATGCACTCGGAGGAAATATTTTGACTTTTGTTCAACGTTTATGAATAGCATGAAAAATGATCCCAAAACAGTCTCCACGCCCTGCCCCGACCCGTTTCACACAGCATTCTTAATGGCTTTTGAGAGGCCATTCTGGCACAGCCCTAGCACACAAAACCCCATGAGAGCCCGTGTTTATTTGTATAATAATTTGCTACAATGCTGAAATAGGATCAATGCCTAATATTAAACTATGAAACTAACAATTTTGTTAACGCTCCATTGTGGCGCTTTATGTGGCGAGTTTGAAAACACACTCTCACACACAAACACACAGAGTCACCCAATCCCTCTCCCGAAACTGCAGTGTTAATCCTTTTGTGAATCCCTTGAATAGCATTTTCGCCATTTATCAGAACGTATCTAACTGCGTAGAATAATGGGACCGTGGGGAGGGGGGAGAGATTCCACCTCCTTTCGGCCCTTCCAAAAATGTCCCCATAAAAAGCTCTGTCCCCAAACCCCCAACACAATTGATCCCCACCCGTTTGTGTGTGTGTGCGTTGTTTATTCGTTTGACTTGAGCCAATGGTGCAAACAGCGGAATAGCGACGACGGGCACAGTTTTCGACAACTGGCGCCTGTGCTGGTTGGTGCCCAGTTTGTCCAACATTCAAAGGCAAACATGCACGCAGGCATATGGTCGAAACAGACCGTGGCTCTCATGTTTATGGATGCGTTTATCGGTAGGTATCGGAAACGTGTTGATTCACATTTTGCTCCTCTTCCTGCTCCGTTCTGGTGTCTGTTTAGATGAGTTTGATTTTTTTATTACCCGGTGCACATTATACCACAGACGCTGTGTCAACAACTGTCAGACCGGACCATGGATCGGGCGAACAGCCACACATACAGAGAGAGCGCACCCCAATGTTCCGAAGCGTTCTTTTCACAAGTGCCCAGATATGCACAAACAATGCGCCGGAGCCGATCCGTGAAACAAGGGACGATGTCTCTGCCGAAGCTGTGACGGTGACGGCGTTATGGGTGCCCCCGAATGTGGAGCTGACCATCTCGGAGACAGTGTGCTGGCTGGCAAACTGTTGGCCACTTCCATTAGCACGTTAGGCCGGAGCATCAGGTTCAGGTTGCGTGTGTTATTATTTCCAGAGCAGTAAATTGACACTAATTGATTGTTTTAACAGAAAGAAAAGGTTGATCTTCAACAACCGATCGCGCTCGAAAGTGCACCAGTGTGCGCCAAAGTGGCGCAACGAGCGCAACAGTAGCTGGGCAAACAGACGCGCTTACATTCCGCACTGACGCCAGACAGGGCAGGTGAAGCCAAAGAAATGGATGGTGCCACATTGGTTGGCTTTCTTGACTCATTTGATGGTCGTGATCGGCTGGAGGAAAAACAAGCCTAGTAATTTGAACGATCAACAAATCGCGAACGTAGCTGCTACCACACAAACGAAAGTTTTGTGCACATGGAGATGAACACAGTGGTTTCAAACCAGTAACCGACGGTGGTGACTTGTCACAGGGTTGTTGGAGTTTACTCTAAGCTTGGACTGGTTTTGAAGGCAGTGCAAAACTGTGTGCTAAGCATTTAGATCGTTTGACAGAGTATCGTTGAGTATCGTTATTACAGCTGCTGTCATGATCATCAAACAAGGATTTGAAGGATTGTCCATCCACATATGTCTGTTACACCTGAGCATTCAACAAGCATTTCAGGTCCTTTGAAGTAGTGTCTTTTTTCATCTAGCAATATTCTTGCAACTGCTAAAGATTCGTCTTTTTTCCCGATACAGGGTTTACCAGTCCAATAAACAACTGTCCACTTGTTTATAATAATAGTCGTTTTGAATAGACACCGCTGTCTACCACTTGCTCACACGTCAGATGGTGTAAGCTACTCTGTCCAATTCAATAACACAATTTTTGCCTTCGATTAGCAACTGTCAGATTCGGCACAGTTTGTTTTGTTGGGACAAGTTTTGCAAAAACAAAACATTTTCAAACACGGGTCCTTTATTCAAGCAATATGCAGTATATACCATATATTTCAATAAATCAAAACATTAATTTTGTTAATTATACAACAACCACAAGAAACCGCGCCGAATCCGACCGTTGTGCGATCGAAGGTGAAAATTGTGTTATTGAATTGGACAGAGTAGCTTACACCATCTGACGTGTGAGTAAGTGGTAGACAGCGGTATCTATTCAAAACGACTATTGTTATAAACAAGTGGACAGTTGTTTATTATGCTGGTAAACCCTGTAAAGGTAATAGCATATGTGAATGCATTGACATGTATGTACCCCGACGGCTCTTTAGACCATAGAATTGATCCTTGACATCTGAAAACTGCATAGCAGCGCAATCGTAACCAAATCCACCTAGTACACAATAAAGTCTAGTACAGATTACGTACTGATGGACTATGCTTAGAATGGTAATGTCTATAAATTTTGCCTAAACGCACGAATAGTTCAATTTGATGAGTCCAAACTCTTCAAAATGCTTTTTCTTCTTCTTCTTCATGTAACGACCTGTCTGTGGTGACAGCCCAACTGAAATAACATCCGACATGCAATCTCCTAGATCCCTCAATCCAGTGCTCACCAACCTGTTTAGGTTCGCGGCCCACTTGGCTTTGAAAATACATTTGCCGCGGCCCACATTGATTGAGGGTATGCGTTTTGTAGTATTAGTTCAACGTTTTTGATAAAAATATGTTTTTATCTTATTCTAGAGATGCCTGTTGAAAACTTAATCTTTATTGTGAGAAATTAGCTCTGATTTTTCAAACATACATCCTTTCGCGGACCACATCTGTTAACGTCATGAATCACAGGTTGGAGACCACTGCCTCAGTCAACTGAACAATCACATATCTTCAGAACAGGAAGCAGCACTAGAAAGCAGGTGTGAAGTTCGCTTGATTTGCTCTCATTATTGTAGAGCAATACAATCTCATAGAAGATCATATAACGTCACTACAATAACGACAACCCAGCAACTCAAATAACTCACTTTTGTTGTTTTGCCGAGCAGGTGTATATCTGGACGGAGTTGCTCACCCTAACAGTTGTAAAGAACTATTTAATCCCACAAACAGTATAAGATACTGCTATTGCTACACGACAGATTGAACAGCTCCTAAAATAATGATACAGTATCGGACATTAAGATAGGACCCTTTTTTTTTCAATGCACCGTGCACTTGTTTTGCCACGTTACTCGTGTTTGTGTGTGTATGTGTGTGTGTGTATGTGTGTGTGTGAGTGTGTGTGTGTGTGTGTGTGTGTGTGTGTGTGTGTGTGTGTGTTTGTGTGTGTGTGTGTGTGTGCATGTGTGTGTGTGTAGTAGTAGAAAGTGAGTGTGCTTTTTAATGTGTATTTGCAAGTGCGCGGGTTTGTGTCTGAAAAACATAGCTTGCCATGATGTCATATTGCGTTGAAATTATTCTTATTATGTGTGTTATCATGTGAAACATTGTGCGTTTACACTTGGATAAAAACTAAAGTTTGCATCGACAGCAGCCCTTGTTCCTCGGACGAAAACGCAGGTGTGCTGTTTCATGAATGTGAATGCGACACCGGTGCGAAATGGACACACGCACAATAGCAATGAACTCGGCATTCTCTCACAGGTGTTTCTCCAGTGCACGCCATTGAAAGGCCTTCGTGCATCTCTGCGTTGCACGTTGTGTGCGAATGGTAAACTTTGTGCGTGCATTGAGCTGGCGCGCAGTTGTTCTTTTCAATGGGCGTTTTGTTTCATGAGCGCGGCAGTATTCTGTTCTCGATTTTGAAGGGAAGACGCTTACTCGCGTACTCGTTGATAGTTTTTATCCATGCGATGTTTTCGCTGCTCGACAACGATGTAATTCATCGCGTATAGAAGTAGAACGCAGGCAGAGCACGGGATCAGCCGTGTCCAAGTTTTTAACCAGCGCGTTCTTGACGGTCCAAGCAAGCAATGTTAGTAACAATGGGTCGAGGTAAACGTTGTACCGATTATCAGCGCCATATGTAAAAGCGAATGGCTGCTGCTGGCATTAAGCGCAAAAGGATCGAGTTCGTAATGGAACGATCGCGCACTTTTGTGGCAAACGCGCTTCGGACAACCGAAACGTGCTTAGACAACTGAAACGCGCTTGGACAACCGAAACGCGCAAGTCAACCGGACGTCCTCAGAAGACCACGGCGAAAGAAGACCGTAACATTGTTAATATATCGAAAACACACTGATCGCGAGGGCGGTGGTCCTGCTTATCACACCAAAAACCTAACCCAAAACACAAAAAAGCTACTTACAAATCTATCCGAAACGACCTACTTGTGAAACAAACACACACATCAATACACATTCAAACATACATCCACACACACACACACATGCACACACACATACACACACACACATACACACACATACACACACACACAAACACAAACACATACAAACCACACATAAACTTGGCCCAACGGGTGCACGGTGCGTTAAAAACCCAATGCCCTATCTTTCTGTCCGATACTGTACCAACCGCTCATGTAGTCTTATGATATTTATATCTTCAAATATTACATTGGAAATTCCTTAGCATCCTTTGCATTGGATTCACAGCCATATCTGTAAGCAAAATGTCCCTAAAATTGAGCAAAAAAGAATGTTATGTTGGTGAGAAATTCTGCTAATTAAACTCGAAAGAATATTCAAAATAATATAAAATTATAGACATACCTAATGGACAATGCTCTTATGGTCTTTTTTAGAGCATTTGGTGATCACATCAGATCAGATCAGTATCTGATTTGAGTCGCAATTCTTTCGAAATCCTAACAAATGACATACATGATACATACTGTTGAGAATCACTGTGACATTTTCAGTAGAGTAGTAAATCAATCGATATAAAGATTTTTAATGAAAAAAGCTGGCGTCAGTATAAATGAAAATGTATTTGTATAATAACCAAACAAAACGGATATCTAGAAAAAAATAGGAATAGAAAGAATAATAAAATCCTCAACAAAACCACGCACGACAACGCCCATCGCCAGAAGAACTCTCACCTTTCTCCCATTATCATTCAGACAAAACAGTAACATTCGACCTTACGGCTATTATGAATCCTGCATTTTTTGTTTGCTCTTACCCCAACAATAGCCAAAGTATTTGACCTTTCTCACACAGTGCTGTGACATTGTGCTGACTTATGGCCTTTGGACAGCTTGCCGCTTTGCTTGCATCAAAAACTTCCCGCACGCAAATTCCTCAAAAACTCATCTCACACTCTCTCCCCTCCTTTTCCCCCAAGGAGATGAAAAGTTTCATCTTTCCCCGAACGAAAAGCCAGCGAAAGTTTAAAAGATCATCTGCTTTGGAAAGTGAAATCCATTCACGTGGACACCCTTTCTTCACAAAAACTTTAGACATACGTTAAAGCGAGTAGTAGACGAACAGAGGAAGGATACACAAGGATTCCCTCCCCACGGTCAAAAGATCAACTTACGTAACGACGGCTTTCAACGCACGTTGGTGTGGAATTTTCGGCCTGTAATGTGGAGTACGTTTGTGTTTGATGGAAGTACCATTATGCTGTGTAGGACATGGTAAGATGAAAAAAAGGACAAATCTACACACACAACTGGATGTACAAGGCGCATCATCCTACACACATGTTCTTCGATCGATGGGAGGAACGAAACTTACAATCAAATTAGGCTTAGTATCTTGTACTAATGTCCTTCCTAAACCATTGAAATGACAAACGGGGAAACATTCAACTCGGTTACTGGGGAATGGAACGGAAAAGATTAATGGTTTCTCCCGAAAAGGAAGGGGACAAATTCATCGCATCCCTTTGACAAGCGGACGGACGGATTTGGTGGAAATTTGTTTTCCTCCCGGTGCGATGATGATCGGCCGCAATAAGGATTCATAATTTATGACACAGCGACAGCAGCAGCAGCAGTACCAGCTTGATAGGGGTGTAGATTTTTATGCTAATTTCTACCTCAATTGCATCATTATTTAAAGCCACCGGGAGCTACTACTGACATTAAAATAGCAATTCTATCTCACTAACGCAACAACAAAAAACAGACAATAATTATTTAAATACCCTCGCTCTGCTGCCACCTTCATAACACCTAATGTATCATTTGTTTCGATGACAGTGAGCAATGTTTCGCGCTTTAAAAAAAAGCGTCATAATTCAACTCGACACACAATGAGGATGTGCTCTCAAGCCACTAGCACCACCTCACAATTCCCACCCGCTTTTTTATAGAAGAGAATCCTATGAATCAAATTACAATTACCTCATACGGCGGGTTTAGAGCGGGCTCTAGTCCTCCGCCCGATTCGGTCGGTCAACCGCCATCATCACCCCAGTTTCCTGTATTGATGACCATATTAGTAGTGCCAAGTTTTTCCCCTCCAAATTTTATCACCCAATTCGACTCGAGTGAAGGGTGTTTGTTTTCCAAACCATCTAATTTTTCCACCACTTTATGATGATCATGATGATGATGATGATGTTGGTGCGGCTGCAGCGTAATTTCTGCAGCTCTGTTCAATCTACCACCATCGCCCGTATCGTAAATGCTGTTTGATTTCATTTGACAGTATAAATTACACGCTTATAAATTAATAGACGCACGAGAGCGACTTCCCGCTGGGTCATTGTGTGTGTGTGTGTGTGTGCGTAGCCGTCGTGGCCGGTGGTGCGTGGCCGTCCCTCTCATTTTATTAGGCGAGGGATTTTTCACATCACGACACATTGCGGAATGCATCCTTCGATCCTGTAGCCCGGGGTTGCCAAGGGAATACTGGCTTGATGGAGGATGGTAACCGTTTTGCAACGCTGAGATTTACCATGTGAGACTAGGCGATAGCGACGTTGCATTTGAAAGGGGTGTTAGGCGTAATGTAAGGAATTGTTTTCTAGGGTTTCAAGTGGTCGAGTGAAAACGTCCAGGGGGATGCGATTAGAAGGATTAACGGGTGGACCAATTATTAAAATTCATTTTACATGTTTTGAATTGGTTCGAACGAGATACACGTTTGACCTGTTGCGCTAGGTAGGGTCGATTTATGGCACTCTCTGTGTGATATTTTAAGAATAATTATGTTGTTTAATATTTATGCTAAAAACAGCTTTTATTGAATACAATGAGTATTTAATGTTTGAAGAATAAAAAAAAGTAAATATTAATACAGAAAGAATCACTTTTCCTAAAGAACCTAAATCTAGTTGCAGTTCTAGGTAAACGTGCCTTTTTTGTTGTGTAAGTATTGGGTCACTACTAACAATTCAGAGCATGGTAATTCGTCCTTTCATTGCTAATAATTAATATACATGTTTCTGATTCGACTCCTGTAATCATTAATTTCAATTTTGTATCTATCTGTTTCTTTTACCTCTTTAGATCCTCTTTTGTTTGTGTTTGATCCACTACTTGCCCATTGTAACGATTGCTACGCATCCCGAGTTTGATGTTAGGGGACCCTCTAAGACGCCTAAGTCTGTCATATGTAGTGCGTACGATATAGGCAATCGAAACTTTAGAATTGTCACTGTAATCAACTCAATAGGAATGGGATAGCTACATTTCTACGCTTAATTGCTATGCCAAAATTATCCTTAAGTATGCACCTGCTGTTTCAATTCCTTATCCTGGACGATGATTAATTTCAGTAGTGATCCTAGAATGTATTTCTTTTTTGAAAAGAAAAACTTGTTACAATACATGTGTATTTTTTTTTCGACGATCAAGACTATATTTCCATAAGGCATGGTTAATATGGGAATTGAATAGATTTGATCTAGAAGTTTTGAACAAAGTCTACAACATATATGTCCTCAACGTAAGATAAGTGGTCCGTAATCCTAAAAAGGTCGGAGAGCACTTCATTACAAGGCCAGTATGGGTTCGGGATCAGTTCCAGTACTGGTACCGGTAAAGGACCAACTCTAGATACTTATTCTGTAAATGGTCCAGGATCGAAATGGTTTGGGGATCAATTTCAGAACTGGAATGGCTTCTGATTAAGTTTATCTTTTTGTATCTCGTAGATTCCTGAAAATTTCGTACTTTAAAACAAAAACTTTGCACTCACCTTGGAGTTATTATATACTCACGGCATCATAAAACCCTATAATCGAGCCAAATTTACTAGCCACATAAAAATGAATTATAATTATAATTGTAAATGACGATGTATGGTACTTCATAACATTGCTATACGCTTCTATTCCTGTCTTTGTCCTATCTGTTCCATGGTCTTATCTTCTATTCTAGTTTTCATTCTCTACCTAGAACCCAATCCTACCCTTACTCATTGTCCTAGTTGGTACCAATGAACCAATGAACCCCGTACATGAACTGATTGATTTTCACAAAAAAATACATTCCACATTATACCGATCAACTCCCCGTATCTGCGTATCTGCATGCCGGCCTATACAGGCTTTCGAGACTTAATTCATTACCACGCAGCCGGATTGTCAAATGCTTGCTACGGGAGGACGGTCCATTCTAGACTTGAACCCACGACTTGCATGTTATTGAGTCGTTCGAGTTGAGGACTAAACCACGGGACCGCCCGACTATAACACGTCTCCGAAAAATGTTGATCACACTTAGCATCGGATTGTAATGCTTTTACGGTCCTGATCGCTGTCTTTGTACGCATGAACAAATAGTCTATGTTGATGGCATGGATTGTAATTGAACTGACATGGAAACCCTTTTTATTGTATTAAAAAGGTATGTAAATTGAAGTCTCTTATTATCGTTCCATTGCAAAAACTAAAATGTATACCATCCTTTACATTGAACACATTGCATTCATTTGTATTACACAAAAACAACTTAGTCGCTATGAATATTATATCGTTACTTGCTACAAAGTTGCTGATCGCTGGCTAAAATCACTGATTCGTCTAGAAACAACTCCCCCTCAGAAGTGCCCCATTACGCCAGAACGACAAAGTTTATTTCCTGCCAAGAACAAGCACGACCAAATTTTGACTATTTTCTTCAAATTTCACCTGCATCAACAGCACACAAAAAAATCAACCTTCTCCATTCTCCTCCATTTCCGTACACAAACATTGACACACGCTCGTTTCGTTTGCCTCGTTAACATTTTGGCGAACCTGTTAACCTGTAGTGTCCAGTTTGGAAGTGGTCAGCAGAGCAAAAGTGTATCAAATTGTGTACAGGATTCTATACAGCCTTTTTCCTTCCGTTTTCTTTCGCAGGCTGGCTACCTTTTTAATTCCTTCAAATGCTTTCCAACTGTTATGCTGAGCGGTTTCGGTCGTCAGCAGTTTGGTCGCTTTGGTACAAGAGCACCGAGGAAAGGCAGGTTCCATCCAGGGTCAAGGTGTGGTGGTAGGTGAAACGCAAACAACGTTTACCGTTCAAGTGGTGGAGGTGTAGTTAAATGCGAAAATAAAACCGGAACCGGCTATCGAAAAAGGTACTTTGTACTTTGGATTATTTTAGTTTTCTTTGAGCGAATTTGTATTAAAATAGAAAAGGAAATATAAATATAAAATATATGATTTTAAATAAAAACGTTACATACACATTTTACCATTCTTTAGACGTGAAATTGTTCGCATATTATATTTGCATGTCCCACTTAGTGTGTTTTCATTTGCACGTGCCAAAAATCGATCCCTTTCATCAACCTTTGTTTCGCTCATTTCGTATTCGCCCCACTGAACCGTGCGCTGTTGTGTGCGTGTGTGTGTGTGTGTGTTCGCGTATGTATGTTGACAATAATGTACCATTTTTTCCACGAAACAACCCCCATCATTTCCCTGCACAAACCCTCCACTCGACTTGTTGAAGAGTTGCTCCGGCTGTTGTTCCGTGGCCAGCGAACAACCAAACAACCGAAACCAATACTCCAAAGGACAAATCCATCCAGCCAGCCCTCAAGTCCTTCGGTTCGGTTGTTTTGTTGCCGAAAGGAACAAAAAAAGGAACTGTAAACTCGCCCCCCCCCCCACCCCTGCACACACACACATATACAAGGTACGCTCGTTGCGATCCGCGTGTGCTGCATAATTATTCATACGCGGGCGGGCGGAGTTTCGAGTGGTTTTTTGCAAATTGTAATTGAGAATGCGATACGCTTTTGACTTCTTTTTCGTGTTTTTTTTTTGTGAAAATATAAACTTTACCGCGGATCCGTATTGAAGGATGTGAGTTTTTTTTGTGGCATGTTCCACTGTACAAGGATCGTTGGCGACATTTTACGTCGTCGTCGTCGTCCACTTCAGTTGAACGATCTGCAACGTTCGATAACGTACAGCTCGATGTCGCTGGTTTGGGTTCGGTGTTATTGCTTTGATTATTTTTATCGCTTTTTCTTTTTATTATTTCCTCCCGGCAAGCAAACTGCTAAGATCTCTTATCCTGCTCCTTGACTTGGGTTTGTTTTTTTTTGTTTGCTTCAATTTGTTGGAGGTGAAATAATTTTACAACATAATGAAGGTTGCCAGTTTTTGTGTGATCAAGAGTTTCAGGTTCCTTTTGACGTAAAATTAGATCGTTTTTGTGATATCATCTAAAGAAATGTAGTATACTAAGACCAAATCACAATATGGTTCTTACTGAACTGAACTAAATGAAACTAAATTAACTAAAGCGGTTAAAAAATCAAAAGAAACATCACTTCAATACAGCAAACACTTGCAGCAGACTATTACATTCCTCCAAATGGCAACAACTTATCAACATTAAACGAGCTTCAGTAACGAAACTCTTGCCTACATATTAGTGATGTGCTGTATGGAGCGCACCCACGACTCCGATCCGATTCTGACTATTGTTAGTCCGATTCCAATTCCGGCAAAACGCAACCACTAGATCCGCTCGGAGTTGTTCGGAGTCATCCGGAGTCGTCTGGAGTCGTCTGGAGTCGCCTGGGGTCGAACGGAGTCGTGTGGTTTAATGTGCTTGTGATTAGACATTTCTTTTCGTTGTGTTTTTTGTCTTTCATTCGGCCTACCCTAGACGACTCCGGGTGACTCCGTCTGCAGCCGATTCTTGATGATTCCAGACGACTCCGGACGATTCCGAACGTCTCCGGACGATTCCGAACGTCTCCGGACGACTCCGGACGACTCCGGACGACTCCGGACGACTCCGGACGACTCCGGGCGACTCCGATTCCGGGCGACTCCGATTCCGGGCGGCTCCTGGCGATTCTCGACGACTCTGGGCGATTTCGGACGATTCCGAACGACTCCGGGTATTTCCGCGCGGACCTTCATTCCGGAGTCGATTCCGAATTTATCGTAGTCGGATCGGAGTCGACTCCGGATTTTTGCCAACTTTGCTATCTGTAGTAGTGATAGGTAAATTAGTTAGTTTGCTACTCACCAATTTTCGTACACAAAAAATGATCCTTCATTCTTAAGCATGATTATGTTGATATCACTATCCTTTTTCTTATTGCTTGCACATCACATTTATGGTTTTAAATCCTCGAAAATGCAATGGAATTAAAAACTTATATTTCATTGTTAGTGCTAGGCTTATTTCACACCAACATAAAGGAAATTCAATTCCCCAACTATTGTCTAAAACATATTGAAATAATGAAGTTAATGCGTTTCCTTATGATTTCCCACTTTGTTCACGGTGAAAAAATAATGCACAGCGGGGAATTTGAAGTAAAAGCATTTAATTTATAATTTCAATATGTTATACAGTATAAATAGTCGGGGAATTGAATATCCTTTCTTTTGGTGTACAATCAACTATATTCTTATAATTATTTAATGAAATAAATGAAAAAACTAAATTTCACTATCACACAAGGTGTATATAGATCTTTAGTCACGATTTACACACTTGCAATAAGTAATCAGCAACAAGGTTTTATGAATGTGAAGAGTAATAACATAAAAGATAGTAAAAATCCATTTAATGAATTCATAATTTTTAGAACATTTTGTTTTTAAAAGCCAGTAACCAAAAATATAGATTTGTTTATTTTATTACTTGGTTGGTGGTCACCAAAGTGTCACCAAAGGGGCCGGTCTGGTGGTATAGTCGTCAACTCAAACGACTTAACAACATGCCCGTCATGGGTTCAAGCCCCGAATAGACCGTGCCCCCATACGTAGGACTGACTATCCTGCTATGGTAACAATAAGTCACTGAAAGCCAAGCCTACTTCACTTAGTGGGTACAGGCAGGCCTTGACCGCCAGCGCTTGTTGAGTCAAAAAGAAGAAGAAGAGGTCACCAAAGTTGTGATATAAAGAGAAAATAACACATTGAAACTATAGAGCACAAATCGGATCTGAAAGCTAAGTAAAATAAAAAGGAATGTTTGATTCTAATATATCTTGGTATTCTGAGTAATAATAAAAATGTAGCAGATAGACACGGATTGCCCATATAATATACATATATTATAGAAAATAATAGTAATATCTATTAAAAACCAAAAGTATTGTTCAGTGCATTTTTCAACCTTTAAAATCAGAAAAAGCTAACAAACTTAACAAAAAATGAAACATTTTACTATAAAATGGCTCGTTAAAATAAGAAGCCGATATTGTTTAAACCTCAAATCAGCCCCTGCACAGAGCAACACCTTATTCCGATCGATCGTCCGAATAATACATTTCCTTACAATCACTTCCGGTACGTAACAAAGAGAGGGAAAGAGTGAGAACAAAACCAATGAATACAAGGACACTCCGCATGCGATACAAGTAAAATATTTGCTCCACCTACCGCACCACTAATGCCACCATCATCTTCATCATCACCCATCAACAACATCATCAACAGCACCACGGCACAATCAGAAATGGAAATCGATCGAGCAACAATGACGGCAACAATGTGCTGCGCGAGGAATAATGCAAAGGAAAAATAGAACTAAAAAGACGAAAAAAACACAACAAAACAGTAAGTAAATGGGAAAATGGAAATAATGTAAATGTTTCGTGCATTGTGTGTAAGCGTGGAACTAACCAACACACACACACACACAGAAAAACGTACAACAACTCCATAGAATACAGAGCGTAAAAAAAACCGCTGCGTATAGAAAATATCCTTTCAGGAAGGTTTTTTTTCTTCTTTTTCCCGTTTGTGCTTCAGGAAAGGGGAAAGGAAACGGGCAGAACCGTGCCGTGCCCGCCAAAAAATTGGACGATTGTTGGGTCCGACCCGACCAGTGAATAACGATAACAGGAAATGACGCGACGATTACTAATGACAAACGTGCCCGAAGAAGGGGATTGCTGGTCATAAAAAGGACGAGTGGGAAATGGAGAATTCCCCCTTTTACTCCCATTCCTACATTTCCCCCACACACGAAATGCCTCGTGTTTCGCCCGTTCGCGTGTAAGCGTGTGCGCGCGCGCTCTTCCTTTTGTAAGCCGTCATTTTGTTGTCCTTGTTTCAGTACAAAACACACGCAAAGGGGGATACAAACACACAGATGAACACACCTCCCACTCAGCAGGAGAGTGGGAGAGGTGCACAGACACAGACAACACAGAACGGTGCGGGGATGACACTGCAAAACGCGACCAACCGGGGGGCACCATCATGCGCACCCAAAAATGGATTGTTTTGCGTTGTCCTTGCCCGTAAGTGTATGTGTTTGTTTCATTTTGTACAACAAAGTAGACATTGCTTCCTGGCCCTGCAGGTTCGCTTGCCCCAAAAAAAGCATCGAAGTAGCTCTCTTGCTCGATTAGAGTTTTGTCAGAGGGAAGAGTGGACAGTGAAAGAAATTACAGTACTTACAGTGCGACATTAATCATATCAGTGTAAGTGCTTACACGTTTTAAGGGGGTAGGAAATAGTTTTATTAATAAATTAGCAGCACTTTGTGTGCGTGTGTTCATTGGGTGTGGCTTCACCACGAAATTCCCCCCTTCTCCTTGAAATTGGAAATTACTCGTGCGTTAGCATTTTCGGCAGGGTGAATAAATGAACGGTGGAAATTATGCTTATCCATTTGTTTTGACATCAAAGAGAAACACAACTAACGATAAGCACTAAGCGGTGTTGGAGAACAGAATAAATGGGAACATGAATTGTATTGTTGGGTAAAGCATTTTCTTATAAAGATAAATTGTAGCTACAAATCGATTTGCAATGTTGCAAGAAAAGAATTAAATTTATTTGTCCAAACGCAACGAAAGAATACACCCGTTAATTTGGATAGTGTAAAAGAGCGCACAATAAAATTTGTCAATCCTAAGTGGTAAACTAAAGTTAAGAGATAAGATTTAGCCTTTGAGAACGAATAAACATTATAATTATATTCTTTATAAAGAATCAATGGCGAATGAACATTGAATTATTAAAGCTTGATCAGATTACTCGATGTTTCGCAAAACGTCCCGATATCGATCTGTTATTTAATGTTTATTCATTTTCTACAGCAGGTATCCGGTTCGAAGGACCAAATGTTCTAAATGACGTCATAAAGCTGAAGGATTGAATGTGGAGGTAACGGTAAACAATCATTGTAATTCCATGTCTTCAAGTGGGTTCGCTGTAGCTCGCTAATGCATTAACGATTTAACAATATGCTCACCCCGTGTTCAAATCTCGTATGGTTCAGATTAATAAGTTAATTTATTGCAGGGTTGGCATGATGTTTTCGTTTTCCCTTTTTCCTACTTGTCTCATGGTTTATTTTTTGTCTCCATAATTATTTATTTTGGATTTGTTCCACACTTCTTAGGAATCGTCCTAATATTATGAATTATAATTTTAAAGAATAAAGGAACTAAATACAATGAAAGCAAATACTCGGGAAACGCTCAATACATTGTCAGAACTATCCAAATAAATTCCATAAATATCCAAAAATCGTTAGCAAACACAACAAAAACTTTGAGAAACCCTTTAGTTTATTCTGACTTAACTATGTATCCTGCAATAATAGTGTTCAAGGGAACGAACAGTTAAAGAGGAAAGCAAGAAAGTAGAAGAAATTGTGATTAAGAAGATGGATATTAAAAGACAGCGGTAAGAGTTTAAACAAGGGTTGAAATCAAAGAGATCACTAAAACGTTACATTTCACACATTCCATATTGGTTTTTTTTTTTCTTTATTCTTTAAACATATAAATTTTCCATCTAAAAGAGCAAATTCAACATTTAATTCAAATTCGAATGTTTAAAATGCTTATCGTAGTTCTCAATACAAGCCGCTCTAGGGGCCTCAACTCAAGAGAGAATTCAAGAATGAAAAGAGCTCTTGATGCTCACTAAACAACACTCCTTCACGTCTATTGACCAAAAATGTCGTTAATCATTTATTCTAAAACCACACCAAATCCTAATATTTATGTATCGTTACGATCATACACACGCTTCTTAACGCTACACAAAACCCCCTCATTACGGGTAAGCATTAGAACTTCTCCCCCAAATTTTACCAGTTAACATTTGAATAATTAATACGCGTTATCATTCAATCGTATTAAGAGTGAACGCTCGTGCCATTCACTCCAGGATATTTTCATCCTTAAAAAAACCTCCAACGTTAACGATCCTCCTAACGAGAGCTGATCGCTTATCAGCAACCCAAAACCAGCGCAAAAGCGTGTCACTAGGCAAATCAGCTTCAAGTGTGCGTGTTGCGGCTGCTGCTTCCCATCCACCACACAGCATCCAGGAGGAGGAGGAGGAGGAGAACGTTATGTATCAACCGATTTGCCATAAAACCAATAACAATCTAATTTTGGGAAAAACCTCCCTTGCTCTAAAACGCGTATTTTATTCTACAATGAGCACGGATCATGCAGTAACCCCGCGCGCTACAAGCCACTTTTCGCAGCAGGATTGTGTCCGCGTGCCAGCCTCGAGTTCCCGGGGGCACCCTTCTCAACCGAGATAATGCACCACGGTTTGCGCAAACCGAAGCACGCGAAAGGAGGGAGTGCAATGATCCGCGAAGCATATTGTGACAATCACTTCCACATGCAATTATTCATCTTCAGCAAAGCAGGCTGCAACTACGGGTCGGTCGGCCCACGGCAAGGCACACCCTCAATTTTGGCCACGCATTATGACACGACAGAGATTCGTTTTTGCCGCCCCAAACCGTTCTACAACCCCCAAAATAAAAACGATGGAGATCTCCATGGTAACAACACCGTTGCCAATGAAGGAAGCAATGCGAAATGCGCTTTAACGGTGGTTTTTAAACAGCTTAGTGAGTTAGAGAGACAGGCTCTATGAGGGAGATAGCAAAACGAATAATATACTTCTTTAAAGAATAGACTCTCTAAAACCATCCTTCTGCAGATATGAATTTGATTGTAGTTTTTTTTTGTGGGCGATGTGCACACTTTTGGCGATTGTAAAGGGGACACAACGTGGCATTGTGCCTGCTGCCACGAAACAAATCACATAATGAACAAGTGAAGAGACGGCGGAACCCGGATGCCGGAAGTTACGGAAATATGGGCACCGGAACCGCGTGCGATGCGAATGGTTCTCGATGATCCTGTTGTTTTTTTTCTTACGTTTGATTCCCTTCTACTACGTACACGATGGAAACATTTCCAATGGCTCGCTACACTATTGCATTGCGCACAGGAAAATGAAAGGAAAGAAAGGCCAGCAATAGAGAGAAAGGACGAGTGGACTGCCTAGCAAAACAAAAACGGGAAGTACTTTATTTATGGCCAATGTTTTGCGAGGAAGTTTTTCCAAACCAAAAGTTCATTATTTGTCCACACGAAGAAGGAGGTATGGGGGAAAAGCAGGAGTTTTCCGTTAAAGGGTTTTTTCCTGAAGCTTCTGAGTGCGGAGTTTTGATGGGGTTTCCTCCCTGTCGGCCCTGCAAACAATGGACAACTCAAACTGCACACAGCCGGTGAGTGAGAATGTCAACCGGCGTGCCACGGGTGCCTGTTGTCGATGACATTTTTACTGCTAATGGAATTGCGTTGTGTGCGTATTGCGAGGAAGAGGAAGAGGGATGGGAGTAGTTCGATATTTTCGGTACGTAGTTGAGGAGATAATAAATCGAATAATGGACTCCATCGGGCAGCCGCAAACAGTGCTAACGACCAACGATGTGTGTGGTTCGAATTTGGATTTCGATCCAGAAGTGTTTCGGTAAAAGGGTATCAAACAAACATTAAATTAGTGTCAAGCGGTCAAAAAGTCATTGTTAGACAATATACCTTCTAACAAGACATCCAATTAGGCTTTCTACAACCATTAAAAGGATGCCACCGGAAAAGGGTGTATGGGAATAGATTAATTCATACTTGATGAAACATTTGGAAGTATGGTTCTATTCGTAATATCTTTAAAAATGGGACGCTGTTCACATAAATTTTTAGTTTATAAAACAACAAAAATAAAGAAGTTAAAATAAAGTATGTTGTATTCATTTCAACAAACCAATTAACATCGAACTATTGCATCCGGCTGCAATTGAACATTGGATTACTATTTCGAATCGGTATTTGTATTACCTTGTCTATTTTAGTATTTATCTCACAGTGTGATGCAAAAAGATTGTGCCAATCAACTAAAGGTTAATACATAAATTGAAGTAACAATCCATAGAATAATTGACGATATTTGCTCAACATGGTACACATTTAAAGTTCAATTTATCGTGAGATCGTTTCGAAAAGATTAAGGAAGCATTCAAGGTTATTACAACAAGTTTCAACCATTCTTCTTACATTAAATCAGACAGTCATTTTTATAATCTAGCTAAGTATTTTAAAGATCAATACGATTCATCTGAATAACTTGTAATATAAGTTACACCTCAAACATAACACCAACATCATGCACATTGTAAGAGGAAACATGAGAAAAATATTTAAAAAATTAATAAAAGAAGAAATCAATAACACATTTTCAATTTTTGGGAATTGGAGAATATTTTCCGAAATATTTTAAACTAGTTTCACTTCGTTTCAAGAATGTTTTCTACATATTTTTTTAAATATTTCTAAATTTACCAAATTTTCTCAAATCATTTGTTTAAAAATTTATGGGAAACAACTTAACAACTTAAACACCAGAAACATAAAAGGGAAAGGGAAACAAAAACTAAAAAAATAAATCATAATGTAGGACACAGCCCATAAAAACAATTTAAAAAGAATAAGAGAACATCCAATTGATCGTGTAATAAATTTAATAATATCAAGAAATATTCAAAAATATTTGGAAAACAACAACAGAAACGATTGAACCCCTCTGATTCCAACTACACAAACAAACACTATGATGAGTCCTTCGAAACACTAAACAAAACAATACCAAATGCTTTTTTATTGCATTATTTTTCGCCTCAACTGTTCCAATACTGTTTCTTTCCTTCAATATCAAGCTGTGATGAATGCAACAACTTCAATTTTTATATTTTTATTTCAAATAATTTTTATTTCGATTTTTCATTGAGACTTTTTTTCATCTATTTTTTGTATTTTCTTCTTTAATTTTTTTTACACTCTTTTCCCTCCGATCATTTCCTCAATATACGCCCAAATACTGACAGAGACATTAGATAACAAATAATAGCCTTACCACGACCATCGACGCTTGCACGTCCAACGACATCGACAATGAAACTGTTAATGCTTCGGGGCGCATTGTAAAAACCCTATTTCTTCACTTCTTACACAGCTTCTTCCACTTAGATAGAGCTAATTAGAATTAGACAATCTTCTCTTCAAGACAAACGTCCAGAACAAAGAAGGTGACACAATTAGGCAGCGAAACCTGTAAGACTTCTACCCACCACGTTTTGGGGCGAGTCAGTGGACTTTTTTCTTTTTTGTTTTGTTTTGGGTGAAGTACTCTCTTATAAGCTATCTTTTTTAAGACTTTCGTACACCGTGTAAGTTATGATTTGGGATGTTTTTTTTTAATTCTTTTATTTCCTATACGTTTTGTTCCGTTCGTTGAGGTTGGCGCTCATCGCTTCCAGTAATATATGTACAAAAACAGAAACAAAAACACAGGGAATGTTAGATCAGCCAGTCTCGTTTGCAATTCTGGGGAATTGGGTTTTTAACACTAAAAAAACCTAACCCAAAATAAACAAAAAAATAAACAAAACTAATAAATCGAGAGGTATAATGTTCCTACGGTTTGTTGGTTCCCGCTTACGAAACGCTCCAAACAAAAAGCGCTCCAAAACGAACCCTTTTTTCTCATATTTGCTGCTCCACTTTTTGTGTGTGTATGTGTTGTTTTGCGTCTTATTAATTAAAAGTGTTAAAATTCTCCTATTAGCAAAAAATGGGAAATGCGACTCCTCTAGAGCCTCTGAGCGAACAGGCCAGCAGAATAAATTAAAACAAATACCTCCCCAGATTTTTCCGGAGGAGGCGAAACCAACCCGAAGAGTGTGTGAGGCTGCATCTGCTTTTACGCTAACTATTTACACATACAAATACACTGATCGACATACACAAACACACACACACTAGCCTAACTGGGTAAAGAAGGGGGGAATACGGGAGGATCGGGATTTTGCGTAATATTAAAACGTACGCCACATGTTCACAGAACAGTGGCTCCTCTAGATTCTCTAACGCTTCTTCTGCTTCCTATTCTTCCTAGTAGATGACCTGCACCGGTCGCCTCATCGCGTTCTCCAGATCGGGCAGCGTGGACTGGGATGCGCTCGGGCTCGAACCGGGCGACGCGGATGACGTGGACGAGGTGTTGTACAGGCTGTTGGAGTGCGCGGCATAGAGCGGTGCGGCCGCCGCCGATGCCGAGATGCCGGCGTAAATGTTCGAGTAGAACGAGCTGAGCGAGGTAGGTGGAAGCTGCTGTCCGGCCGACTGTTTGCCACTATCACCGCCCAACCCGCCGACGGGCGAATGGCCCGCCTGGTGGACGCTTTGCTGCTGCGACTGGTGCAGCTTCTGCAGGGTGAGTGGATCGAAGCTGCCAAAGTACGGCACCGGGTAGTGCTGCTCGAGCTGCTGCAGCGGATGGGCCGGGGCAAAGTAGGGCGGCAGCTGCGGGAACGGGTAGGAGGATCCGAGCGAACCGGCCTTGCCGTTCTGCTGCATGGCGCCCAGCGCTCCCAGCCCGTTCGCCGCACTGGCCAGCGGGTTCTTGGGCTTGCGGCGTGGCCGATACTTGTAGTCGGGATGCTCCTTCATGTGCGTTGCCCGCAGTCGCTTCGCCTCATCGATGAATGGGCGCTTCTGGGCCTCGGTTAGCAGCTTCCACTCCGAGCCGAGCCGCTTCGAGATCTCCGAGTTGTGCATCTTCGGGTTGTCCTTCGCGATCTGGCGGCGCTGCAGTCGGGACCACACCATGAACGCGTTCATCGGCCGCTTGATGTGTCCTTCCTGGCCGGGGGAGGTCTGTCCATTGACACCACCACCGCCGCCACCACCCATACCTCCACCACCCGCGGCACCATTCTGTCCGAGTGAGGCGTGATGGTGATGGGCCGCCCCATGCATCGCCCCGTGACCCTGCAGGCTGGCCAGCGAGGATGCCGGGAAGGTGAGACCACGCTTCAGCCCAAGATGGTCGGTCGGTGAGCTGGGGCTGTGGTGTGGCTGGGGGGCAAAGTCCGCCGCCGGCGGTATGTCCATCCCGTTGCTGAGCGCAAACCCGTAGTGCGGATGTCCCAGGCTGGCCATCGTGTGATGATTAATCATGATAATTGTGAGTATTTGTGTTATCTAGCACTTTCAACACTCGCATGCACTAGTCACAAGTTGGCACAGAATTGGCAAAAAACAGCACACAACTGTTTGCTAAATGTGTCTTCACAGGGCAGGTCTCTTTATGAACCGTTTTTGTAAGCAGTAGCACTTTACTGGGTTTTTTGTGTAGATACGTTTTAGTGGTTTTCTAACACTTGTTTTACAATTGTTTCATTGATCTTTTTGCAAATCACTAAATCTCACACACAAACACTGGCTATCGTCCTAACAGCACCAAATTGATTGACCAAAGCAGCAGCACAAACAATCGCACGAATAATGCACGAATAGCATCCGGAATTGTTTTATTCACACTAACAATTGGCGTGTTGTCCGCGATTGTGGGAAATTGTTCGCTTCAATGCTTCGTTCTTTATACGCGTTTGTTGCACCACCTAATAAAGATCGATTCTTTGCTTTTATTTTACTATTTATCTTGTTCGAACTCAGGCGGATCTCGCGAGACGACGACAAAGACGACAGGGAAAGTGTCCGTTCGGCTCCAGAGCTGGGAACGTATTGAAATGTTTTGCCGCACCACGGCTACGGGTCGGGAGAGATGATCACTCGGCAAACGACGGCATACGACACGGGTTGTTTTGTTTCCTACAAAGCGTGCGCTCTTTCTGTCTCCCTTGTGTTATTGCCCTTGCGAGTTTTGCGTTTTGTTCTCTCTGTTCACCATTCTTTCCATGCTTAATTCATCCCTTTGTGTGCTTTCTTGCTCGCTTTTAATGGACTCTTTCATGCGCTCTCTCTCTTTCTCTTTCTATTTTAAAACGTCGCATGCCTTTTCACCTAAAGCGCAAACTCCCATTCTTTCTGCTAAAATGAGATGGCAATCATGTACGCAGCTCAATAGCGAGAAAGAAAGAGAGCGCGCGCGATTTCAGCGTGAGAGCGTTCTCACAAAACTCACGCTCGCTGCTCACTCGCACCACAAGAAAAGGAGGCGTGGTTACGTGAGTTTCCCTGTGGTTGTCTCGTCTGGCTCGCACCACCTTTTTGCACCGTTTTGTGCACCACCAACAGTACACACAACGGGAATAAAAGGGGAGCCATTCTTCTCACGCCTTTATTCTCATTCTCTTCAAATTCCGCCCTTTATTGTACAAATGGTTTGTTGGGGTTGGGAAGGGGCACAGCAACAAAGCTTTTGCTGTTATCCCCCACCCGGCCCTCCCTGTATGTTTACTCTTCTCTTCTTCTGTGTTCTTTCTCGTCTACACCGGAAAACAGCTGCTTTGCCTTTTCTTTCCCTCTCTCTTATGTTGTTAATTGCGGAGCTTTATTTCGATACCATTTCCAGCAATGGCTACGGGTTTTTCTTTTCTTTTTCGTCTTTGCCGGGAAAATGCAACATATTTTTATGTGCTTTTGATGACGAAATAGGGGGGGGCTGTAGGTTGTGAGTGGAATTTCTTCGCCAACCGCTGCAAAAAAAGCGTTTTGCTTTGCTTTTCTTTTACTCTTTCACATCCGTTTTGTTCGCACTTTTGTTTTGTTTGTACTTCCCCTCCCGGGAAAAGACGGGAGTTCGATCGCCCATCGGCCCACCTCGCGCTTGGCAAGGGTTCACACGGGGCAGCACCAGCAGCTATCTCTTTCCCGCTTTGCCTCGACTGCAAAAGCTTTAATGGCCTCGGCAAGCCTCCGCGCCTCCACGCTTCCCCGAATACAATGCCGCACCGGTCGTGGCCTGAACACAAAGGACTGAACACAATAAAAGCTTTTCTTCGCAGTTCGGGTGCGTGCTTTTTCTTTTTTCTTTTCTTGAAGAAAAAGGAAAAAGCTTTTCCCCGAGGTTGCATTGTATGTAGTTTGCTTGGTTCTTACGCTCGTTTTTGTATCCTTTCTTTCTTTCCTTCCTTCCACTGCAATCTCCCATTTCATTCTTCCGCTTTCCGGTCAGGTCCGGTCGCTCTGTTCGTTCATTCTTTCCTTTCTTTTCGTTACTTTCTTTGCGTTAGTTTGTTATGTTTTTGTCTCTCCCTATATCTTTCTCGTTCTCTCTCTTTAAGCTCTTTCTTATTGGTTTCTGTGGGTTGTTTTTGGCATCGCTGCACTGTATTATTTATTTCTTTAGTCGTATTTTTTTTTAGTTGCTGTGTGCGCTTGTGCTTACTTCCACTCAAAAAACATGATTGCCAATAGGGTGGTGTTTGGGGTTGTGCTACAGCTCCAAATTAAACTGTTGAAAACGTTACCGAACCGGGGGAGCATACAAAAGTTGAGTAGAGAGAGTATATATTGCTGTTACTAGCATTGACCTAGCTTAATGATTAGTTTTATGAGATACTGGTATCAATATGACCAATTTATTGCCCTTTTTATGGTTGTTGCTTTCATATCGTTCTACTGTAACTTAGGACCCACAGTGTCTGGCAGACTGTTGAACACGTTTTTGCTCAACTTGGAATCCAACGAATGGGTCAAATGGATGACAATGTGTTATAATAATTCCAAAGCATATTATTATATCTTACATATATTGTTTAATAATTGAACATAATTTAACATCTATCACTTTTACAAGCTAACATAAGAGACATCATTGTAAGAACATGCTAAGAATAATCGAGAAAATGTGCTCACTCTTTCAGATAGCATGAAAACCTGTTTTAAACCCATTGAAAGTTAAAAATTGCAACGTTAATCGATAAAACTATAAAAGCGTTCTCTTAAGTCAATTTCACGCTAAAATTATGAAACTAGCTTATCTTGACAACAGACCATCAAGCTCAACTACACCAATTATTACAATAAAACAGGTTATTAATCTGCATGACTTAAACCAAGTTCAAGTAGTAATTGAATTAGCCTCCAAAAAGAGCGTTTTCCATCATTCAAAACATCAAATTGCGTCAAATTTATCATAAAACAAACTGTAAAGATCATCAAATCAAAACTCTCTCCCAACTTTATCCTGTTACCTTTAACCTCAAAGCTAATGGAGCTTTTCTGCGCCATTTTCTTTGCGCTTTTGTTTTAATGCGAGCTTTTAAGTTATTTCTTCCTTTTTTCAAACTTGACATTTAACACGCTATCATCCATGTTATTATCCTTATCATTCTGTTTGCTGAAACATTTTGGTTGAGAATGGAGCAGCTCTTTTACGAAACAAAGTCAAACATCCAATTGACACCTCCAAGGGAACAACAACAAGGACCGTCAGACAGTCAGGATTTAACGATTGCGGAGTCAATTAAAGCTTTCAAACCCAATACTAGCAGCATTGTGTGTGTAGTTTTTGGGTTCGTTTGATGGGGAAGGGCAGCAAAATTGGAGAGAAAAAATGCCGGCGAACTTTATGCACGCTCAGTGCTAGAGTGTAAAGTCACACAAAAAAGCCACTCTCTTTCATACAAGCAGAGTTCATTTGATGTATTTTTTACCTTTTTTTTTCTTACTAATCTCATCCTACAGGGGTTACCTGTTGTGCCGATTTTATGACCTACGAGTGTGCATGAAATCGATCCTGTTACATTATACTGCCTCCTCGTACTCTCTCTTTCCCTTCGTCGTGGACCTCATATGGATGACAATTCATGCACACAAACACACAGCACCATGTTTTCTCGATTAGCCGTCAGGGAACCGTTTTTTATGGCCCAGCCATAATAATGTGAATTGTGGACATTTTTTTCTGTTCAGTTTGTTTGGCACATGTTTTGCTTTCGCTTTTTTCCTCTTTATGTTTGCCATTTTATCGCAAGCAAATGAAGAAGCAAAAAAAACCCACATCACATTCTATTTGGGGAGGTATGTTTCCTTTTTTTTGTTTAATTGTATGCTTTTTATAGCAGCTTTTTTGCTGTATTTGGTTGCCTGAGAGGCCACACAGTTGTGCTATGCGAAATACAAACACAAAACACGGTGGAAAAACAAACAACGGTGGAAATTGGGAATTCTGTTCTGCTCTGTTCCGATTGTTATACGATCGAGCATTGAGGCGACTATTGGGCCCTAAAGAAAGACAAACACACCGAGCAGACCGAACGCCTTTACGAAACAAACGCTGATTTACGATTGTTTGCTGAGGCGGCTACCAGAAAACCTTTCTTAAAAACCTTTTGATCGAGAAAACCTATACCGATGAAAGTGCATCCGGGTGAGGGAGCGGTCTATTAACCCATAAAGTGTGTGTGTGTGTGTGTGTGTGTGTGTGTGTGTGTGTGTGTGTGTGTGTGTGTGTGCTCTTTCTGCACTTTACTGTGTGCATTTGCATTCTAAGAACACCTTTTCTAACACCTCCCAATTAACGGCCCTGAGCACAACTCTTTTCCCTTCTGTTTGAGCTGCAGCAGCACAATAAAAGCTACCACAGTGGAAGAGGGAAAGTACAGAAGAAAGAAAGAAGAAAAGGTTACACACCAGCAATCCCGTCATTGCTGCCCAATTAACTGGCACAACACAAAAATGCAACCAAATACTTTTGTGTAGTACACGACGGCAATCTGCCTACCGTCCTGAGCACGGAAACAATGCACGGTTTCGGCTTCTTGAGCAGTTTTGGGGTGCAAATTGCTAGGATTGCTGTTTAGAGAAGAAAAGCATCTTTACAGCGCAAGAGAGAACGGTACATGGTTGGTAGGATAATTGCACATTTGTCCCGAGTGCAGTTTGGTAGATTTAGTACTACGTTTGTGTTGATATTTGATGCCACTGTACAGGAATTTAGACCTTTCTTTTATGATTTCAATTTTATGTTTACTGTTCAACAAGCATCGCCCACCAAGCAAAGGGATCTAGCACAAAACCAGGTGAATTATACACTTTCGGAACAGCATTTGGTGGAGAAAAAGTAACTGGAAGTTTTAGTGTTGGTTTGCACACACAATGTGGATGCAATAAATGGAAAATATAACAAACATCCTGAGACGAGGTTTGTGTATGCATTTTAAAGTCAAGTCACTTATCTTAAAAAAAACTAAACTTTAAATGAATACAGAAGCATCAGCACATTATAACAGTGCTGTTTATTAATCTAAGCATAAGCATTGTAAGCATTGTCCAATGCTGACTTATTGAAGAGTGGTAAAAGATTAACTCAGTGATAATTTGTACTAATTCTAGATCATTTCATAAGTACGTTAGTAGATGCAGTAAATCCTTGAAATACGAAGTTTGACAATTAATAAATTACTAATACTAATCAAAACTGCACAATATCCTCCTTCTTCCATATATTCAAACTGCATAAAAAACGCACCAATAGAATTAATTCTACTTTCTTTCCCAATAACGTTTGTCGATTTTCCCCCATTTATTCATTAACCCGTAATAACGAAACGTTATTTGCACTTTCAATAATAGTATCTCATAAGTCAGTAGACGTGAACGCCATAAAAGTCAAGCAACTTCGTTCAGCAGCGTGCGTGATCAAAGAACGTCACATCTTAGCGTTTAACACGGATTTTATGGGCGTCGTATAAGCTTGTTCTGGCGTCTACAACATATTGGCACTATCGGACAATAATCAGAGCATCGAAAGAAAGACCAGTTCCGAATGACCGATAACCCTGAGTGACATGAGGCTCAAAAGGAAGCTGAAAATGAAGATCGAGGGACACTGCTGCGTTCGCTTGGTCGGAAGGTAGTACCTACCCAGTGCAATAGTAATACCTGAGAAACAATACCAAACATATCAGAAAGCAGAAAGCAGAGCGCGTCCACTGGCTTTGTAGCGGCAAACAATGTCGCCAAAAATACGACCATTTTAGGTGAATTTCGACTGAATTTCGATATGACAACTTAGTACGCGAACCGGTCCAACATCGCCCAGCTGCGTCCTATCGATTTTTATGGATCAATGCAATGCAAAAACTCTACTCTAACAATTTTATCTCGAAAACTGAATAGGAAATGATACAAATCGCAGGCAGAACTTAAAACATGCCTACACGCAGCGGTTCGTCCGTGCTGGCGAAAATTTCGGAAAACTGACGAAAGGCAGCTCGCAAGGTCGTAGAATTATTGTTGTAAGTTTTGTAACGGAACACATTATCAGAACGAATCATGACAAAAAGGGTTTCCCAATAATAAGGTTTACGTCACCAGTTCATGCGACTAAATTTTAAGATATTGTATCAATACAATATTCCAAAAAAATGACAAAACCAAATGTCTTTTGGCCTAGGATATTGCTTCTTGATTACAACATTGAGACAAATTTAAATTAAAAATGCCTGTTTTATCATCATGAAATCTCGAAATTCGAACTAAATTTCCCCATAAAATTTGTTTAACCTTAACTCCAAAAAGGCTTGTGAACTACATACTGCCTACAGCGTATTCCCTTAAACTGTAAGTTTAATCAATTCCGGACAATTAAAGCGCATTTTAAAATCAAATTGATCACAACTCCTCCATAAGCCTCTTGTTGGTAGAGGAAAACTAATAACTCCTGAACAGAGGCAGCACTTCTACCGAAAATGAAACCCTCCTCCTCCCAAGAGGACAACAACGAACTCGATACTCGAACGATTATATATTGATTAAAGAGAGCGAACACACTCCACCTGACAGTCTCGCAGTTTAACGTGTCTTTTTCGACCAACATTGTAGTAGTGCCAATGAACTAACAAAATGCACCCAAAAACAAGTAGTGTAAAAAGAGTTGATCGAAACGAAGGAAGGAAGGAAGAAAACGAAACCTCTCAATAAATTACTGGATTACGCGCGTGATTTATCTCTCCACCTGGGCACACCACACGACAGTGGGGACAGTTTTCTGTTTTTTTCTTCTCCCTCTCGTATCGATGGGTGGTTAATTTATTTGCCATAAATTATGCCCATGATTTGTGGTGGCAATATTTAGTGAATTTATGAGCTCGGCCCGTGTGTGTGTGCCCAGTGGCGCTTTGCGTGGGTGATGGTTATGGCCGAGCTAACGGTGTTCTACTACAATCGAATCGAAAGCATACAATTATTTGAAAAAATGTACGGTTTGGAAATGAAAAACCCGTTTGGCCGTAACTCTACAACAGCAGATATTGGCCCGGGTAATTGTTTATCTAGGACGATCCTCATATTATAAGCGTGTTAAAAGACTTTCGCGCAACTGCTTCACGCGCTAACCGATTAATCGTTGAGCCGTTAGTATTGATTGAGCTTTCGAAGCATCCGCAAACCCGCACGCATCACATGGCACACTAGATGTACAAGCAAGCACTCCTCGAGCGAATGGCATACTTCCGTTCCGTTCCGTTCGATATTTTCACGCCTCTTTACACTTTAATAGAGCCCATTTCGGCCTACTTGGATCGAATTAGGCACCGCAGGGAAAAAGGGAAAAGCGTAAAGAAAGGCGAAGAAAGCACATCCAACTGCGGGAGGAATGGAATATGATTTTTTGCAGATGAAGCTGCTTTTTTCGGGCTCTATTTTTTACCGAAAAGTACCAACCAGAAAAAAAGGAATCTGTTTGCCAAACCCTCACCTTTAATTGACTCCTGTGTTTGAAGAGCTGCTTTTCGGAAAAAGAAGCAAAAAAAAGCAAAGCCGCCAAAGAATGGACGACCTTTCTTCAGGGGGTTTTCCTTCCCCACACAGCACAACAGCACTCTGCTGCAGATGGACGACGACGATATCTCGATTAAAATCTAATCTTTGCCGATACACACCAACCGGCGAACGGAAGTGAAGGCTTTAAGGTAGACCGGGAGGGAACAGTGTTGAGGCAAACCACCTCTTGAGCCTAATGCCACTTCACACACGCACACGCGACGGCATGCATGATGGTTCCTCACAGCTAGTTAGCAAATCTGACGAACAATCAACAACGACGTGCCGTATGGCAAATGGAAAAAGCAACCAAAAAAAACGGGCAAATTAAGCTTCAAATCAGGGTATTTGAGCGCGTTATTGATCAATTTTGCGGATACGCACGGTTGCTGGATGAGATGGGATTTTGATTTGCTTGATATCGAATTTGGTGTGCATTGGCGGGCACCGTGCGGTACACATCCGGTCGGAACTATGGAATTGAAGGAGCATATGCTGGGCTGGAAGGAGGAGGTAAGGTAAGTTTAATAGATATTAATTGGTTGTTTGTGTTGGTCTTGTAGGTCTTGTCAGAAGTTACTTGATGGTTTGCTTCTTATTTAGCGAGCAGTCGATTGATCTTCATCAAACTATGATCTCTTCTTCTAGGGTACATTTGCAAAAGTATAAAAGCAAAACCAGCTGGTAGGTTTTAATATTTTTTTTCTTTTTATCTCATTTTTTCATGTACTTTTTTAATCTAGTTTTGTTGTCTTTGTTCTTTTTTAATCTATTCTGTATCTATTTTTTCATCTATTTTTCATTTACTTTTATCATGTAATTTTTTTTCATCTTGTTCGGTTTTTCATGTATTGAAGGAGTTTATTCGTAGCAGGTTAAAACAAACTTCAAATACTCATCCTAATTTAGCCAGGAATTTCTCAAATAACATATCACTTTGACATTAAATTGTTTGGTTTTAATAGTTAACATTATTTACTAATAATTTATTTAACTGATACATTATTGATCAGAAATACTTTACTTAACTTAAGCCTTACTAATTGTTAGGTAGTTCTTCAATAAATACGTGACAGATGTTAGATAGAACAGTATGATGCTGTTGCTAGAACCTTTAGAATAACTAACACTTTCTTTAAAGATAAAAAAAAACATTTCAAAAATAAATCCAATTCTTATTCATGTAACTAGAATATAGATTACGAAAATGTAAATGTTCAAGACAATATTTAATCATGAAAGCTATTCTCATATCAATAAAACATACAAAGATTCATTAAGAATGAAAAAGTCATTTCCTATCCTATCCTATTTTTATTCAATTTTCATCATATTTTAAATTTTTGTCGTAACTCAATGTCACTAGTTTAATTTTACATTTTTTTACCTGTTTTTTGTTTCGTGTTCCAAGAAAGTACTTAACGTCATCACTAAAACTCCAGTTCAAAAGTAACAATTTTCCAAATAACTCTAAAAAAACTATATTGTACTCTTATTTCCCTTTCTTCCAAAGTTCCTTCCTAACCATCAAACGTCTCAAGTCAAGTTATTTTTTATTTGAAAAGGCCATACACTCTCAAACGTTTAATATGACATCTCCTAAGCCTTTCAAATGGTCAAACTTCATAACCGCAAAAGCAATTATAAAACACGCTCGTACTAACACACCGCCGCCGGAGGACGACGGCACGATCCACGATCACAAATAATAAGACGTACCTTTGTTCGCAGCAAAAGCTTATCCTCCTACTTCAGGGGAAAAAATGCGATACTTGATAGCCCCCATTCGTCCCTCTCTAAATGATTGTGTCAAAAAGCCAATCATATTTAGCCCCTCCGCATCCGCTCCAAACGAGTGTCCATGGTCCTCCACCCATAAAGCATGATTCTGATTGATGTCCACAATTAGCATTGCGGGCCGGCCGTGCTGGTTGTCCAGCAAAGAAAAGCAAAATAATCCCTGTTCTGTTCGCTTCTATAGCTCACAACACACACACCACGCGTGTGAGTACCTGGTTAGCAATAGCAGACACACACTGAACGACCAGAGACACCGCCGGCTAATCCGATTTAACGTCGTCACCTTTTGGGAAAATGGATCCCAAAAGGAAGGCGAACATAGGAAGAAAACCCCCAATACATAACCCATTCCAAAAAGGAAGCCCAAAATCAGGTGCCAAACATCTCGTCTCGATCACACCACAAACACGCGGCGGGGGTACGGTATGGGTTTCGGCAAAAGCATCATTTAACCCACTGCGGTCAGCTTAAACTGACCACCACCACCACTGCCGCCGTCGCCGCCCGGATCGGACTCATTGAAGCTGATAAGGGAGGCGAAAGGATTTGCGGCGGGGAGCGCTGAATGAATTGCAAATGCAAATGCGGCCAAACCAGCCAGGCCAGCAAGAGGATTATGACACTTCCCTTTTCTGCCTCAGGATGCCCCCGCTCTCTAATGCTCGATGCAGATTGGCTCGTGCTCGTTAGCAATTCGTCCTTCATGTGAGGGCGTGAGGGATTAAGGAAAAGGAGATCAATTGCTTACTGTAACAAGGATGTGGACAAGGTGCTGCTGGACCATGGGAGCACGGAATGGGAGAAACCCTATTACGAACCGTAACCATACGGTGCAGCGTTGGTCATTCAAAGGGATATTGAGTAGATTGTCTTGGTGTCTTGGTTCACATTCTGACACCGTGCGTTTAGGCGAAATGCTTTGATATGGACTGTTGTGTGTCCATAGTGTGCTCAACAGAAGCACTGCCAGCGGTCATTGATAGGAGCGGATCAATGCCAACGGAAGGGAGGAACCGATAAGGAAAACCCCCCAAGAAGAGTTATAAGTTTTTGAATTCCATGCATTCGATCATCCAATCGTGAGACTTTTTCTATTAACAAGTAGACGCCTTATTAGGCAACAGGGATAGGTTCTAACCTATCAGCTTCATATAGAACAAATCCAGAACACATCATAAAACCCATGAATCTTGGATACATACAGCATAGAATATAGGGAAGAGCCTAACCGAGACGTTTCAATGGTTTATTTGATATGTGCCTGCTTCTATACATACCGAATGAACGATTCGATTTAAATTGCATATGGCGTTTCCACAGAAACAATGACTGTGAGTAACGGAACCACACGGGAAGTAAAGTGAGATTTCTTTAAGGGAATTGTATTAAAAGATATACAGCGAAAGGAGTGTTTGAATATCCACACAACAAGGATTTAAAGGGGAAAGTTCTGTACATCTTGCACCTTGATGTTCTACAATTAGGCTTCATTCGTACGCAGCCAACCATTCGTACTGGTTCCTGTTAAAAAAGAGGTCGAGGTGTTGATATTGTTGCCTATTCTGAACAATGTATAGATATCGAAACTGTAAAATTGCTCTTCCTGACTGATTTCTTCCCGAGAAAGTGTGCCACAATCATTGTTTAAGCATTTGAAAGTCACTTAAAGCAGAATCGTAAAAGTGATCCGCGTGATCTTCGGATAAATGGCGAAGGCCTCGTAGGTAAATCCCATTCAAGCTCGGAGGCAGTTTAACTTAGGTCAATCGTTACCAGTTATGATCATGCGATATCAGAATATCGATACCGATCAGGAGAAGAAATGCGGAAGCGCTCTTGATCGCTGGAATGCTCCATGGCAACATTGATGCGCAGGCATTTTTTCAAAAATAGAATATAAGCGTCCATAGGCATAAAACACGACACAGATACTTTTTAGAAACACAATTTAGGTACACATGATACGGATCTTTCAAGCCAATAACTGCGATATCTCGCGCCATGAACAGCCTGTTTGAACATTTAAACTTTCACGAAAATATCAATGGGATCGTCTGCGCTTTACCTAATAGCTAGTACATCAAAAATGTTCCCAAGTTTCCGCAATTCGTGTTTGTACCTATTTTTAGGAGAGTTTAACCAACGTTCGGTGGACTCAGAGTTTTATATAAATAAATAAATATATAAATATCACAATGATAAGCTTTTTGCTGGCAGATATTGTGGAGACTTTTTACAAATTCATGCTTTAATGGAGCTGTCAGGGCCATAAAGAGAGCTGAGGCATCTTTTCTCATGGACAAGGAACTCCACGAATTAAATCGTCCACTCTTCATTTGTTCACTGGATATCTTTTGCTTATTATAATAATAAATATAATTCAACAAACATTTCTTAAAGATCGTTTGGAAAATGGTACATCTCATTCAAATCCACGCCAAGCATGAAGGGAAGTTCGGACATCTACAACTGATTGTCGATCGCGTTTTCTGTGTGATCTCCACTTGACTGGCTCATCTAGGTTCGATAGGACCAAGTGCATCGTATCTTCGCACACAAGGTTGCACGATCGCATCAGTTTATAGTTCTCACGATCGTGATCATACAATAAGCTTGATTGCAAACCCGAAAGCATCTAAACGAAATCGTCCAATACCACCTCCACATTTTCTAGGATTGATAAATCCACCAAAGACTCTTAAAAAAACCTCGCATAATCTGGGAATTTCCAACAATTTAGCTAGTAGATGCTACGGAACATTGCCTCTTCCTTTCGCATATCTGTTTGACTTTTCTATTATGTCACCTCTCGAACAATGATCACACACACAGCCTGCTGGACAGTGGTCAGGTCAGTGGTCAACCTCCTCCTTCTGGGGGAAAACATCCATTCGCCGCATCATTCCGCCGCTCTACGCGGAAGAGGGGCGTTACAGTCAAATTAGAAAGTTAACTTCACACAAAGGTGATGCGCATTGTTTCGTACCGATCGGGGCATCGCCCACAAAAATGAGTCCCTGGAGGACGTGGACCTGGAGTCTCCCCGTACGATTCCAACCGAGCATCCTCCAGGCACCAAAAACAAACAATCGTCGTTCACCGTGTCTCACCGATTCCGATGAGGTAGCAAAGGTTAAGCAAGACCAGTGCGATCGGTTTTTCGCGGCGTAAAAGGACGTGTACCAGAGGTACACGGGTATATTACCCTCCGAGATCTATGGCAATGCTGCCGGAGACAAAAACGTTATATGCTGCTACCCAATTCAACCATTCCGACTACCCTGCGTTTGAGTCCTTAATTTACATCCTTATTTGTGTGAGTGTGTACCTTTTGCCGTTTGCCGGTGCCATAATCAGTGGCCTCAGGGCGAGTGTAGTGTTGTGTGGAAGAAGATACTGAAATTACTTTATTACATGCAAAGCCAGCGAACATTCACCGTATTACTCATCCAATGTGGCCTGTTAGCTGTCGTGTCTCCGATGTCCCTTCAGCAGGTCCTTTCGAAGCAACACTAATAAAAGTCAACAACTGCTGCCCCCTTTTTCGGCTGCGACTGATCACGGTCGATGAAAACAAACACAGAGAAAGAGATAGAAGCTTTATGATAAGCAGCAGCAAAGACTCGCTTCGCCCTAGAAGTGTCCTCAGTTCTGACGATCCCCTAGGGAGAGAATGAGCCTGATCCCGTGCGAGAGCCTCCACAAAGGAAGTGCGCAGAACCTTCCGCCCGTCCTCGTGGCCGACGGCCCGCCCGAAAGCTGCGGGGAGTCCGGGAAGCGCGCGTTCCCATTGGACCCCCTCCTAGCCGGGGACGTGGACCCATCCGCAATTTTGCCCACAGCACCAGCACCAGCATATGCAAATTGCAGCTAAAAGGGCTTTTATGCGTTTATTTGTGCTTTTTGAGGCTATAAAATATTGTATTGTTTTATTGGGTTGAAAGACAAATTGCGACCCAAGCGAAATTCGGCTCGGGTCGGTGTGTTTGTGTACACAACAACAATGACCTACACGAAACACACAACACAAAACACGAACCCAGAGCACACAATGCAGCGATGTGGTGAAAAAGCTCCCTCTCTTTTGCTACTACCGCACCATCTTTATATGGTTATGACACAATCACCCAAACAGGGCCCGAAGATCGCTCATAAACGCTTTCATATTCGATGGTTCAATTTACGTTGCTCGATTGCTTTGCTGTTTCTGTTTGGCGACAGTTTTGAAAGGTGTGTGTGTGTGTGTGCCGTTTTTGGGATGCGTGTTGGTTAATTGCACCCACTGTCCTAAGCAAATCGGGATGATTTGTCCGACCGATTCGTCTCGGGGGTCCGAGGCCTGGTCGAGAGCCGTGGTGTCGGGGTGTGGTGCTTTCATTAGCAAAAACGAAGTCAACTGTAATTGCTGCCGCTCTCAAAAGGTATCTGTTTGTTTGTTTGTTAGTTTGTTTTTCTCACTTTTGTTGCAATAAAGCTGGGCAGTCTGTGGGTAGTCTGTGGCGCAGAGTTTCTAAGTTCTAAAAGGACTGACGTACAAGAAAGCTAAATTTGATTTGAATAGAAAATATAAAGTTTATCACTGGTTTAAAAGGTAAACAACAATTAAAATATATAGAAAAGGATATAAAGGTTCTAAATAAGGGAAGAATCAAGAAACAAGTATTCAATTGCTAGAGTTTCAAATTCATTAAATAGATATTTATGTTATGTTATTAAATTGATATTTATGTTATATACAGCGGTCGCCACCTTTAGTCGGATATCTTATATTTTAACCTATTTTCCGACTTTGAGGCTTCCGTAAAAGTTCCTTGCATCACTTATCGGAATTCTGTCTTTACACATCGTATAGGATACTCTTTTTAGCTATGTTCTTGCAAACAGGCAGATATGTTGAACAATAAAGGAAAATCATACATGAATGTAAGAAAGGGTGTGAAACATATGTGCTCCACTGAAAGTCGTACAGTATTTACTCCTTGGCCGGTCTCGTAGTACAGTCGTCAACTCGTACGACTTAACAACATGCCCGTCATGGGTTCAATCCCCAAATAGACCGCGTCGCCATACCTAGGACTGACTATCCTGCTATGGGGGGAATCAATTAGTCACTGAAAGCCAAGCCCACAAGTGGGTACAGGCAGGCCTTGACCGACATCGGTTGTTGAGCCAAAGAAGAAGAAGAAGAAGAAGATTTACTCCTTAGCAAAATGACCAGGTAGTTTGCCAATATGGACTAATATGATGCAGATAATGAATTATTAATAGGTAGTCCCATGGTACAGTCGTCTGCTCGAACAACATGCCCGTCGTGGGTTCAAGCTTCATATAGACCGTTCCTTCTTAGACTGTGTGGTAATGAATTAAGTCACGAAAGCCTGTATAGGCCGGCATGTCCTCGGTGGACATTACACCAAAAAGAAGATGGAATGATTATGTTTATCAGTCATCAATAGATCAGTCGATCGCAATCGGTACTGCATGTGTGTATTAAATAATCAAAGTTTAGGTTAAATCAAAATTGAATAAAATGCCTATGTTTAGGTTTTGAACAGTTTTTCAAGAAACTGGTATGATTTTGGGCGCCAGCATTGTCAACGGGTATCCTTGGCGATATGAGAAGTAGTGTTGGGAAACACAAATCCTGAGAAGGGATTCGAATCTTCAGAAGGGAATCAATAGGAATTTCTTGCTGTTGCGATAAATGGATGTAAAACTACTTATAGAACAACGGTTTTTGCTGGGATTAGCGATTAGCGCGTTTAGCGTATCTCATTGGGATTCTCCAAACATGTTCTGATGTTCCAATGAAATCGTAATCAAATCCTAGTCCAAATCAAGTCACAATACAATCTCAAACGAATCCTAATGCCAATACCAAACGAATCCTAATCCCAATGTCAATCAAATCGCAATCGAATACTAATCGCAATTGAATCTTTAAGGGAACAAAGGTTTATTAAATCGCAAAGTTAGCACATTACTGGTGTAATGGTATAGAAAAAAGAGGTGTCCGACTTTAGAGTGCCGCCACTGCATTACTTATCACATCAAAGCATTATTAAGGTATCATCATACAACATCATGAGCACTTGTATTTATGTTTTCTTACTTTGTACAGCATTTTGAGCAGGAAAACTATGAATTATAATATGTTTACTACATTTGTTGTTATGTTTCAGGAAGCTTAAGACAATCGAGAATGTTAATTTCTTTTCATCTTTACAACCATTCTTGATTGAAATGCTTAACATAACCAGACAGTTTCTCTGATTCGATCGAAGCGGGAACGATCATTAATTACATAAAACAATGGTTTCCTTCGATGTGTTTAGAACATTTTCAAATATTGTTCGCATTACTGCACGATTTTAAGCAACCGTTGTCTCTACACAACTTCAGCTACAGTTCCTCTTCAAAGTTTGAGAAACTGGCTATGGTTATGGTACTGTTTTTGTAATCGATCATATCAATTTGGATGTAATTTTCTTGTTTCTTTAGTTATTGCTCACTTTGCTATATATATTGCTATATTGCTTTTATGATCTTAAAGCTACGTTATGGTTTCACATTTTTGTAATTGTAGAGAGCATTTTTACAACATAAAAAAGGTAATTTGAATCATTTTACCTAGTTTTGCTTTGCTCAAGTTTTTTTTTGTTTTCGTTTATTTTTTAAAGGATTTTTTAACTCAATGTTTCTTAATCTTCTATGGAAAATCGCTGACTAATTAATAAAATGAGAACCTTCAATAAAATGTTCCCCTTTCTTGGTGATCGTTTTCCGTTATTGATTTGATAATCGTTTTTTATGTATGATAATTGCTTTTTAATATGAGCCCAATTCAATTGCTTAATTGATCCTTTCCATGCGGTAAAACTGCACCGCATTGCACAACTTCATACATACCAAACCATTTTTGAAACATTTCTCTGCTGCATCCTAAACCACCATTAGAAGAGGCAGAAAAAAAACCTCAACATTGAATCAGTCCACACCCATCTTCAGCATGGAATGTTTCATCCCTCAAGCAAGACAAGTTTGCATCACACTTTTCATAATAACAGTACCACCAACCAAAGCACAAAACACCCAACAATCAAATAAAGAAATCCCAATTCTCCTCCCCAGTCCCACCACGCACCACCGCCTAACAACTGAGACAACGGCCAAACGATTGTGCGCAAACGGTTTTACAAGGGGGGAGTGGGTATAAGGTAGCATAAAAATCAACATATTATTAACCTTTCATAATATTCCCCTTTTTTTCTTTCTACCGGGCACACAATATACAATATCTCTCCCGGAGCATCCCTCCCTCCCAAACCGGTCAAACCAATTTCACGTCACCTTTCAACAACAGCCCCAGCAGTGGCCAGCTATTTGGTCCGTTTTGGTGGCTTCGGACGTTTTGGATTCAGCCGTGGATCTTCATTCTCATCCCAACAATTGCACAAATCATACGGTAGCGCATAATTGTAGCTTCTATTATGCGCGCCACTCAAACAGACGCAACAAACAGAACCTGAGGAGTTGCGGGAAGGGAGGAATGGAGGAAACGAATGAAAAATGCCACAAAATTCAGGAAGGTGCTTATTAATCGTTCTCAAACTCGCTTAACAAAACGGAGGCGCTGCTACCGGATTGATTGACTCTGTGTCTGTGTGTATGTGTCTCGATCGATCGTGCGCACACACTGTGTGCGCAATCGTTCTTCGGTTGGAAAAGAGGAGAGAACAGAGGGCGTCGTTAACGCCACCATGATTAGTAAACCCCTTTTTTTGGGGTGTGAAAACAGATGCCTCCTTTGGTGTGACGGTTTTCTCTCTGCCCCCTGGGTGTGTGTGTGCGTTAGAAAATTTCCCCTCCAAATCTCAGCTCAGCTTCTAACGTCCCGGGGGGTTGGTGGTCCTGTGTGCGTGCGGTGAGGATAATTACATGTTTCGGCATCGCGCTGACGTATTCTACAGCGTGCGAGGGCAGGTCCTTCGCTTGACGTGCAGCCCGCTTGCCTGTCTATATGGTTCTTGAATGGAGTTTGGGAGTGAGTTTTCACATTTGAATGTCTTTTCTACTCTGTTTAAGACCGATGATCTATGAGGCTTTCCTTCATAACGTTCTAGATATTTGTTTATTTGTTGAAAAAGCGCATAGTAAAAAGCGTAAATCTTGGGATCATTTTTGTCACATTCAACATTTAAAAGCCGATGGCCATTACACACTTAGTTGAAATTCTATTTACCGCCCCAAAATGTGTCTTTTGATTGGGTAAATCATTTAAATCCTACATGAGTGAGACATGAATCGTTCTATGGCGGAAAAAAGGAATATAACCCTTAAGATCCTTATGAAGATTAATTCTTCATTCTGTTCTAATAATATTCTTTCGGACATTTCGCTTCTGATGTTGCAGTATACAAATCCCTTTGACATCTTAACACCAACACCAGTGAGGTGTTTTCTACGGAGAACCTGTTCGACTACTACCTTCATCTAGCTACGTCGACCCAGTAGTCGATTGGATAAGAGCGTCAGCTTCTGCAAGACCGAACAAATTCGTTTCCCATCCAGACCAAAACCTTTCAAATATCATTATCAAGGAGATTTGGTTTCCTCCTGGTTACTTGTTGATACATTTCTTACCACTCTAGATCAAAAATAAGAAAACCGTCTAGGTTTTGTACTGCCCAAAAGGTGATACAACCCTGTCCACTCATGAGCGACGAATGATTTTCGACGAACGAGTACAACGATGGTACGGCTGATTAGAAAAGTCTCCGAGTACTACCTATTGCATTTAGAACTGTTATCGTAGTTCGTTATGTATCTTCAAGGGAAAAAATAATACTTTGATACTTAAAATCATTTGTTATTAAATTTTCCCAGGTAATACGACTGTTATTTCAAGTACGTTTGAATCAATTCGATGGTGTATTATCTTGAAATCTTTAAAGTATAATTTATAAATTCCTAAAAAGCCCTTGTAAATCTGTAGCAACGTTATGTATAGAAAAAACGCTAAAATTCTTTCCAAGACGATTTTGCCAAACATTTAATAAACTTTACACCGAATTGTAGCTCTTTAAATTTAACATTACCGTCCACATGTTACGGCTCGTGGTCGTGATCCATACATCAATATCATAAGGAAGATCACTTTAGGGGAAAGACAATAAGAACTATAAGTGGAACCACTCATAACGAGTATTTTTTTGCATTACGAGCAAATCTTAACGCTCAACAAATACCTCTCATAAAGAGAAAAGTTTCGCATAACGAGCAAAATCAATGTTGCTTCTGGTGCGTTTTTTGGTGCCGATGTAAAATTAAAATCATGATTGGTAAACATTGAGCATTTCTTTGATTTTTATTATCGCGAGGACAAATTAAAAAAAAAAAAAACTATTGCAAGGAGGAAAAGTATCGCATAACTGTTCGGGGCACAAATGTGCGGTAAATTGACGAATGTTTGTGGCACATTTTGCTGGATGTGCTTGATCGTGGAGGTGAGAGATTTCTCTGCAAATTCGTGCCAATTATAGGAATGTCATGTGACTACTTATGTGTGCAAGTGTGTTGTAGATTTGATGCCCATAAAATTATCGAAATCTGTAATTACTTTATTTGCGCGGAAGAATGCTTACCATAACCAATATCTGTAATGAAACTGGCTTGTTAAAAAAAGTCTAGTTGAGAATGTTTCTAGAATGAAAGACTAACACAATCGACCATTTTTTTAAGAAAATGAACAAAAAAAAATAACAAAGAAATAGTGAACTACAAATATATTTCCAATTAGTAATATAATAAAGACATTTTTTTTTTCAGGTGCAGGTGTGCCGTTTTTACTGAAACCAATTATTTCATTTTCCATACAAATCATACGGAAAAAAAGCTTCCCGCATAACGGGTGAGTCACTGGCACAAGTTAAACATGTTAGGAGGAGTTTCACTGTATCTGTATAAAAGAATAGAAACAGCTTCTACTGGTTTTCCATAAACTCATCTTCCTGGTAATGATAATTAGCTCTATCAATGCTTACATCTTCACCGATTAAGAAACGAAGTTGCTTTTGCCTGGTTTTTGAGAGGATTTGATCCACACTGCCGAGGCGTATGTAACATGACAAACATTCAGTGTTTTTCAGCATGACTTGCACAACCCCACTAACTTCTTTGGGCCCCCACTTCCATCGTCTGAGCGTGATTGTAAAAAAAGAGACACATAATAACACTTGCGATGAGATGAGCCGTACATATTGGATGCGCGGGGCCGCAGATATGTAACGAGAAGCTGAACGCATTTGTATAATTTTTACATCACACTTTGCGCTGGAAACGGATGCGAAAATTTGACGAGAAAATTGTTCACTTCCGCCCTTCGAACATACGTTTTTTTTGTGTTTGTTTCCTCGTTTTTTGTACTAAATATTGCATCTTTTTTGCTTAGTTTTTGGTATGCTTTCAGTAATATTTGTTTAGTTTTGTTTACTGTTTCTTTCCCTTTTTATCGTTCATTGAGCATTGATTTTTGAGTATTACTAACTTATAGTTTCTATTTTGCTTATTCAACTTCTTTATCTGAGTGTTTTACTGCTTTTTTCTTCTTTTACCCTTCTTTTTTGCATTATGATTCCTTTTAGTTCTCATGATTGTACATTTATCTTTATTGTTCATTTATTCCTTTCATCCATTGCATTTTGAGCAGATTAATATATAACTTCATTTACTCTAAGTCAAACAATTTGTGCGTTAAAATTTAGCCACCATGCATCCATGGAACAAAACTCACTTACAATAATTGCAATGCAAATCAACAGGAGCAAAACGTCTCACACCAAAAACAGTAAAACCCAAATCCTATTTTATTTCAATTGTGTATCGCTTTCGCAGTTGTGTAAAGCAAGAACACTTAGAATGGAACGAAAAACGCACCATTCAACGGAAAATTAATCGATCCCATTTTACTTCCTCGTACAGAGAAGGCTGAAGTGCTCCACAAAGTCACCACGAAATCGGTGAACACTTGAGCCTCGAACCTTAAAAAAAATTCACCTTAGAAATCCCACACCATCTACCAGGCTCCTGCGAACTTCTCTCTCTGTGTGCGTGTATATCATATGCAAATAGCTGGCAAGGTAAAGATCAATTAGTTTCAAGTGCTTCTTAAGAAAAAGTCCCAGCGAGTCGACGGCGACGAACGATTAATCGGCCGAAGGAGCCCACTGTAAACGAAGGAAAAAGGGTTTTTTTTTGTCCGTCTCCTGAAGGACCCACCACAATTTGGTCTCAGAAAAAGCGAAAAAAAAACACTGTCACAGAATTGTAGGATTAAGAGAAGCTTCAAATTCGAAATTCCTTCAGACGGGTTTCGTGAGAAGAAGGTGAGAAAATTAGTGTGTTGTACTGGGGAGAAGAAAAAAACGAGGAAATTAATCCCGGAAAAGGGTGGCAGGATACGGTGAAAGAATCAACAAATTAACTACCTCACAATGGACGCGGCTACCACCGCGGAAAGGGACGACCGAAGGCCACATTTCAATGCAACACTTGACAAACTTCCTGGTCGCGCACACGGAATCTCGCCGGGCCCGTCTTCATCAATTGCACACGATCCAAGCAAACAAGAGCAAGGAAGTCCCACGGGTTGTGTGTGGCCACAGAAACAGTGGGCCTTCAAAACCCCGTGAAAATCCCTCCCTATCCCCCTAAAAAGGCCTGAAAACGCAACCAGAGACGCAAACAATATTGGGAAAAAACTGGGAAATCCATTCCACTTGCGGGCGAAATGAGACGGTTTTTTGTTGGTTTGTTCCACGCTTCCGCAAGATCGCTATCCGAGGTTGGGGTGTGGTCGTCGCAAACCCTCCTCTGCCCGTTTTGGTTGAAGGACTCGGGGTGCTCCTCGGTAGTGGTGGTGTTGCGCGAACCGTGAACCCCTTGTCCTCAACGGCGACGTTCGCCACTCGAGAGCCACGGGATCAAGTGCTGTTCAAGCGCTCAATCGATTGCACTATTTTGCATCCGCGGTTTCCTAGTTTCCCTTTTTCCCTTTTTTACCTATTTCGTTCATTGTTGTACGGAAAGGACTGCAGGAGACTCGTTTTATCGGATGCATAACGAAGCATAACTTCCGGGTTGTCGCGTTTGGTATGATTTGGAAGGAAGGGAGGATGTGGATGAGGAGGGAATGGTTTAATCGTTCTAACAATTCCAACTAACTAAGTACTTCAGGAGAACAGTCGCGCTTAGAGTTGCGAGAGAGTAACTGTTATTGTTTGTGCCCTGGTCAATATGCAATCGGAACTTTACACGTTCAATGCAATTTTATGAAATTACAATACAAAGCGAACATGCAAGCGAACTAGTTTTAAACGCTACATAGAAACAAGAAAATACATTTTTAGACCTTAAAAACGTGTATAATGCTTTCCAATCGATGGTAAGGTAAGTTCAATAAAGAATAAAATAAGAAAGAACTACGTATATCAGATTTTAAAAGAAGATAAACATCAAAGAATATAAAATAAAACACAGAAACACTAGCGAAACAAAGGAGAAATTCAAACACAAATCAAAAACTGTATAGAAATCAGAAAAAAAAACAAAAGAAGAAAACGTAAATCACTGTTGAGAAAAAAAAAACAGCTCAGACAATGTAAGAAACACAAAAACTATAAGAAAACGTTTACGAAATCCATGAACAAAACAACGAAAGTTATCGATAGATAAACGAAAAATGGTATAGAATCGGAAAAGAAGAAAAAACAAAAAATGAGAAATAATACGTATGTCACAGCAAAAAACAAATAAAATAAAACATACACAAAAAACGGTAAAAAACATAAGAGAAATCCAAAAACAAACTACCGTAACTAATCGATAGATATATGAAACACATTAAAGTAATCAAAAAAGCTGTTTCTAAATTGGAGTTACATAAAAAGTAATATTTTTTTTTATTCAGGAGTAACGGTCCAAAAAGGCCGTATTGCTTAAATAAAAAGTAATATTTCTTCATATGATAAAACAACACATTATAATGCAAAAACTAATATCAAGAAATAGATTTATCCTAACACAGTATAAAATGGAACATTATTTGAGTAATATATTTAAAAACTTTATTTTAAACTAAGAATCATTTTCTTATGAAATCATTATCATCAAAATAGCTATGTCTATATGCGTTGGAATTATTTCAATGATTTAGTTGGCTACAGAAATGTGTATTCTTTCTTTCTCTATTATTGCACCATTAAAACTGTGTTCGTGTTCAATACTTTTCTTTCTCATTTTTGTGTCTTTTAATACGTATAAACTACCTATAAAAGCCCTAAAAAGTTTGCATTTCCCGATCCGTTTTCATTTCTACTCTTATGCGACCATTATTATTGCGCTGCAGATGGAGCGGGTGGCTGGTGTACCGGTTCAATAATTCCGCAAACAAATGCGAGCTGTAATGTATACTTCAGTGAACAATCACACTTCTCAGTGGTGCAGTTGGTGTGTTTTTTAATGTCAACGAGTACACGAGTGTAAAAATCGATTCGATACATTATAAATCTCCAGCAACATAAAACGGTGGAATATAACATACGTTTAGAGGAGTCCTTTTTGTTTCATTTATTCATTAATTAAAAATGGACGTTTAACGTAGTACAAACGCTTTTTTAACATTTAACAACAAAAAGAAATTACATTTCGTAACGATTTTCATTTCATAATGATGTATACCAGGGGTCTCCAAACTTTTCAGTTCGCGGGCCACATTGCCTCACAAATAACATTGTTGAGGGCCATTTTGATGTTAGCTATAGAATGAGTGAATGTTCAAATCTTAATTTGATTTGAAAATATTTACTGAATATATCAAATGTCAACTTCCCTATTTTATCAAATCCTAATTTTCGTCCTTCAAAAAAAAAAATTGTTTAGATGAATAAAGAAACAAAATTAACTATTTATTTTAACCCCTACCAAGTCGTCCCGGGCCGCATTACAGGCTATTGAGGGCCGCATGCGGCCCACGAGCCGTAGTTTGGAGACCCCTGATGTATACTAATGATGTGTAATGTATGATGTATAATAATGATGTAATATGTAATATAGAAATAGGAAACCAAATTCGGTCAATGTTTAATGCAAGAAAATAACTCAAAAACTAAACGAACAATTCAACATGATAATTGTCAGAAAATTAGAACGCCCTTTCCGATGCTTCCGTGCTGGAATTTGCTCTTCAGCAACACTTTAAGAAACATGTGAAAAAATATATTTCCCAGAGATCACCATGTGACCATGTGACCCAAGATCGACGGGTGGCCAGTACACACCCATCGCTGCAAGCAGGATTCCGTGTTAAAACCTTTCCCCGGTGATCGTGGTCCACCATTTCGGGATCAAATTCCGAACGGTACTACGGGTTTTGCAAACGGGGTAAAAAGGGCTTAATTTGGGGTCGGTGTGAAAAGGATTGAGGGCAATGTCGTGGCGTGCGTGGCACTGCCCGCCTGCCTGCCTGCCTGCGGTGCACTATTGTGAGGTTTAATTGACCACTTTTATCCTTTTAATATCCTTTATCGGTATGGGGGATTGCCAAAACGCACGCTGCTGTGACATCCGGCAACTGTGTATCGACACAGCACACACAGCCCGGACATTCGGCTATGGCCGGACCTGTAACTCTTGCTGAGCTATAACCTTGAAAGGGAAAATTGGAAACAGAGAACATATTGATTAGATTGAGTAGGTAGGGAAAGGAAGTAAGAAATGAATAATGAAGTAAAAGAAATTTGCAATACAGTTTTGAAGTTAAACATATTCTATGATTTGAGAGTTATTTTCTTTAAGAATTAAAGATTCCTTTTGATAAGGACAATTACAATTATATTAGGATATTCCGATTATTAGAAGAAAAAATTATGAAAAATTATAAAATAAAACTAAATGGAATCGAAAAGATATAATTAAATGAAATAACTTATCATAAATATTCTTAAATATTGCCAAACAAAATCGAACCTCCAAATGATAAAAATACAAATGGAAAATATCACATAACATTAGCGATAAAATAAATAAAAAATGTAACGTTATTACGATGTAACGTTAAAAATTCAAATTTCGCTCATAACGCCGTGCGCCGTCACAAATCGTTTCGTCGTCTACGGACGTCACCCCTCGGAAAGTCGGGCGAAAACGAGCTGTCAAAACAGCCGAACCGTCAAAGCAAACCGAGCGGCGCCGCGAACACTGTGGTTTGTTTACTGCACCGTTTGTGCAGGAAAATTGTTGAAAAACGCTACTTTTGCTGTGAAAAAACGGCATCTAATTTGTGAAATAGTTAAAGCACAAAACATTCCACATCGCCACTACCATGGACCGGCACGATCAGACGTTGATGGACAAATCGATGCGGTCGGTGTTTGGTAAGAGCGTTAAACAGGCAACACAACACAGCATCTTCTATCGCTAACAACCGGCGTTTTTTCTCACTCGTTTTAGTCGGAAACATTCCGTACGAAGCAACGGAAGAGAAGCTGAAGGATATTTTCTGTGAAGTTGGACCCGTTCTATCGCTAAAGTAAGTGACCACACTCGATTGTTTGTTTACATCGTGTGCTCTAATTCACAACGCTCTCTCTCTCCTTCTTCCCATTAACAGATTGGTATTCGACCGAGAGAGTGGCAAACCGAAAGGTTACGGATTCTGCGAATACAAAGACCAAGAGACGGCCCTCAGCGCCATGCGCAACCTGAACGGGTACGAGTTCGGTGGACGTGCCCTGCGCGTCGACAACGCCTGTACGGAAAAGTCCCGCATGGAGATGGCCGCCCTGCTGCAGGGCCCACAGGTAGAGAACCCGTACGGTGCCGAGTGCGATCCGGAAGAAACGCCCGACCTGATTGCGAAAACCGTCACCGGCCTGCAGCCGGACCAGATGTACGAGCTGATGCGCCAAGCGAAAGCGTGCATACAGAACGATCCGCTCGAGGCGCGCAACATGCTGCTCGAGAATCCGCAGCTCACGTACGCCCTGCTCCAGTCGGCGGTTGTGATGCGGATTGTCGATTCGCACACCGCCCTGTCCTTCCTGCACGGGCGTAACACGATGCCGCCGGTGCTGACGGACGATCCACTGAGTGCGGTGCCGACGGTGCGGGAGCAGATACATCCCGCGTTCGACGGTCCGGACGGTGGCGGGCACGAACCGAGACAGTTTCATCACGACAGTGACGAGCGGCATCTACTGCGCGACCGTATGGCACAAGCGGCGGCGGCACCGCCCGTCCCAATGGACATGGATCTGCGTATGATGGATCCGTTTATGGCGGGCCATCAGCCCGGCAATATCCTACCGGAACCGGTTGCATTCCCACCGGCCGGTGTCGAGATACGGCCCCGTCCCGTTGATCCACGTCTGCACAAAGATCCAAGGTTGGAGGCTGCGGGCGCACCGTCCGGTCCGATGGGTGGCAGCAAAGCACAAATGGCGACCGCCTCAAGCGCACTGGCAGACCATGCGGCCAAGGCAGCGGCGGCCGAACCGAAATCCAAAGCGGGAGCATCGAACGATGCCTCGGACCAGGAGAAGGCGGCACTGATCATGCAGGTGCTGCAGCTTTCCGACGAGCAGATTGCACTACTGCCGCAGGATCAGCGTGCCAGCATTCTGGTGCTAAAGGAACAGATTTCACGCAATGCACCGAAATGAGCGAGAGGGGAAATGTAATGTAAAAATAAAACTATTTAAGTGTATGAAGAAGCTTCGAACGAATCCTTTCTTTGGCGTTTTTTTGAGAAATACTGCCTCACGAACAAGACAGGATTGAAAAGCAACAAACAACGGTCTTATTTATGCATCAAGTGCCCCTCTTCACCTTTAACAAAACCCCCCAAAAACCGTTTAAATGCTTAGTTAAATTCAAAATCACAAGCTCCACACCCTCCTTTCCCTCCCAAGTTCTATTCATCCTTACAATTGCAAACGGCAATTACTGGGAAACGGGCAGCCAAGAGAGGTTCATTAAAAAATAACAACCGCCTGACAATAATAGACGACATTCGACTTGCTTTATGCACCCGTCAGTAGCACAACAATCGCTAAAACCGATTGATTTTCCACCAAATAAAGCCTGAATCCTGCCATTCAAATCAGATACATGTGTGTGCGCGCGCGACAAGGGTTCGCGGTCCACTTTCCCGGGGAGTGTGAACAGAATTTCACACGAGAGGAAAAAAAGAACAGGGAATTCACACCAACCGTAGGTACCTGTGACTGCTGTCGCCTACAAACCCACACAGGCCCCCCGCTCACAATAGTTTCCTTTACATCCGGGTTCGGATCGGATTCCCTCAGCGATTTGCCCTTATTACAATGGTGCAGTTGACACATTTACTTGAATAGGATTCGGTGGAACAGAACAAAAAAGTCCTTCCAAGAGTCCTTCCAGGGATTCAAAAATCGAACAATGTTTCTCATTCTCTCTTGTTTGTCCCTTTAAAAACATGGATAAAGGAAACAAGCCCACGCGTGTATAATTGTGGACAAGAAACGCCCACAATGTCACCGGAAACTCTCTCCCCGTGCAAACAATAGCGCGCCCAACACACTCACACAAAAGGTGACGATTATTGAAATCATATCCTTAGCCTGTCTCTCTCCTTTTTGTTGTCCCCGTACGGACAAAAACACTGATTGCGGTTCACGACACGACCAAGAATGAGCGGGATAATTGTGGGCCGACCGACCGGATCTATTTGGTGTCAAATGCAATGGGCGCGCCAGCCCATTTCCGATCTCGATTTGAAAAAATGGGTCGGAAAGGAACCGCACCGCATGGGTGAAACGGTACCCCCGCACTGTGTTCGCATAATTTTGAGCGTTTCTTTGTATTACAACCTAGTGATGGATCAAGATGACAAAAATCTTGAGTCGACTCCGATTCGACTCCAGCCATTTCGGAACCGACTTCGGAAGGTAAGTCCTGCCAGCATTATCCGAAGTCGTTCGAAATCGTCCAGAGTAGTGGCGGGAACTCGGAATCGGACCTACCAGATCAACCGGAGCCGATTCCGATTCCGAGGTCAATTCTGGAGCCGATTCCCGAGTTGGCTCCGGAGTCGCCTCAGAAGCCGATTCCGGGGTCGGCTCCGGTAATGTAATCAGGATTGACTACAAAAATGGAATTAGCCTTGCAATAAGAATCAATTCTTGAATGGAAATAAAAAGTTTCGGAAGCGAAATCAGTCCATGAATCTCCCTTAATATCGATCGTTTACGAGTAAATTTTGATTCTTTGCGGCTATCAATACGTAGCATCATTGGACCTAAACGCCTATTCATATGGTGATGCCGAAACTGACTCCGTTTCAAATCTGATTCTGATTTCGGAGCCAATTTCGATTCCGAAAGCAATTCCGATTCCGGAACCAATTCCGGAGCCAATTCCGATTTCGAAGCCGATTCTGAGTTCGAAGCGAATTTCGATTCCGGAACCAATTCCGGAGCCAATTCCAATTCCAGAGCCGATTCCGGAATCGATTCCGGAACCAATTCCGGAGCCAATTCCGATTCTGGAGCAGATTCCAGATTCGATTCCAGAAAACTTTGGAGCTAGCCGGAACTGATTCCGACGAAAACTTCATTTTTCCCATCACTGGGCTGGAGCCGTCGTCACTAATCACTAGTCGTCCGGAATTATCCAGAGTCGTCCAGAATCAGAGTGGTCCAGAAACGGAGTCGTTATCGTTCGGAGTCGTCAGGAGTCGTTCAGAATCAGTTGAAGTCGGAGTCGTCCGTAGTCGGCTGGAGTCGACCTTCGCAACAAAGGTCTGTATACGAAGTGCAAAAAGACAAAAAAAAATCAACGAAATTAAATGTCTGACAACAAGTACATTGCACCGGATGGCACCAGTTGACACCGATCGACTCCGATTCCGCCGGTTCCGGTTGATTTGATCGACCATGGATGACTCCGGCCGACTCCGTATGACTCCAGACGATTGCGCATGACTCCGGCCGACTCCGTACGACTCCAGACGATTGCGGATGACTCCAGACAGCCCCCGACTACTACTGACGACTCGTAACGCCAACAATCCAGATGACTCCGACTCCACGCAGAACTAATGATTCCCATTTTGCCGGAGTCGTAATCAGACTAACAATAGTCGGGTTTGGATCGGAGTCTTGGGTGCGCTCCAGAGAGCACATCACTACTAACAATCCCGCATTTAATACACCAATTCTAAATCGCTCATTCTGCGCCGATCAACATTTTCGAGCGCGCGTGGCAATTGCTGCTCCTGCAGGACGAAACAGTAGGTTCATGACCTGTATGTTGGTGTGTTGGGAAATTCCCATATCGCGCATCTAACTTTGCCTTATTCAAAAGCGGGTTCAATTCTACTTCCTAATTCCCTCCCTTTCCCTGCCTTCGGGAATCATATTTGTTTGCTAAATGCTACTGTGAATGTTTTCGCTTTTCATCCCTTCTTTTGTTGCTAATCGTACGCGCGCTGTGACTGTGTGACCATTGCTTCCCACGTTTCAAACACAGCATACCTTTTGTCACCTTTTGACAAAGGGAATTACACGCACACACAACACACTATCCTCGAAGCATTCACACTTTTCGGACCTTATTTGCCGTGTTCCTGTTTTCCTGCAGGTATGTTTTGGTTTTTCGCTTTTATTAGCGTTGCATACTGTTCCCAGAGGTTTTACCTACCTTTAACCCACCGCGATATGTGATGATGAATGGTGTTGTATAGATGGATCGGTTTTAAGTATAAGAAAAGGCCACACTTCCATCCTCTCTCTTTTTAGGTACTCTTTCTCTCTCTTTTTAGGTACGTTCCTTGTTCCGGCTTCGTTTCTCATCGCTTGCAGCGGTAAACTCGCGGTAGAAATTGTCCCCCACGCTCGGCGGGTCGTTGATGTGAAGGTAAGGCCCAGCGTAAGCTGTACAAAACGGAAGAATTGCATTAGAAAATTACAAACACTCACCCAATCGATGTGCTCTCCACATACTCACCGGTCATTGGGTTCCACGGTACGGTCAAGCGGTCCGACTTTGGTACCCCTTCCGCCGCAAACGACGTCCACAGGTCGACCATCAGCTTCGCCATCGCCGTATCGCGTTCGTTCAGCGCGTCCGGCTTGCCCGGTGGGTATGGGAAAAGGTACAGCTTGTCGTCGGAATGGTGCACACCACCGCCGAACGGATAGTGGGACGTATCGTTCCCATAGCCGAACCGCGAGTGCTCGCCGACGTAATCGAACGTGTACAGGTACGTCGCGTTTGGATTGACGCGTGCATTCGCCTGCGCTTCGCGAAGCAGCGGCGCTTTGATCAGTATGGTGCCGGCCAGCTAAACAAAGGAAAAGGAGAGAATTCATAATTACATACATTACCAAGTAGAGAGAGGAAACCTTTGTTTTGCTTACATCAATCAAACCATCGGCCATCTCACCGAAGCTGCCACTTTCCAGCTCCTTCGACGTGAACAACGATCGCATCTGATACCCAACGAACGCACCGGTGGGATCATCTCCTGCACCCAGGAACTTGCTCACAGCATCCATCAAGCCGTACTTCATAAAAGTAAGATCATCCAGCTTGCCCGTCCTCTTGAAATGATCGTACACGGTCGTCAGCAGAAAGGTGCCCTCGTGCTTGGTGACGCCCGCCATCATCGGGATGTTGGGCCGCACCTTGCCCTGCTTCATACACTCCAGCGGCGTTTGCGGTAGGTATCGCTCCCAATCGCCGGTCACGAGCCGATTGCCACCGACACGATCTAATCCGCTCTCCAGCGTCGTCTTTACCTTGTACTCGTTGAACACTTGCAGCAGCTTCCAAACGTCTACGTTCTGATAAAACGTGTCGATTTCTTCCTCCGGTGCATCAAATTCCTCGCCAGCTTCAAACGCTAGATCTCGCACACTTTGCAGCGGTTCCCTGTCCCACACCCACGGCGCACTCGAGCCGGCCGACTGCAATATCACCTTGTGGAACAACCCGTCCGGCACCTGCGGACTGTACAGCAGGGCGGAAATGGCGGCCGCACCGGCCGACTGCCCGAACAGCGTCACATTGGCCGGATCGCCCCCGAACCGCCCGATATGCTCCTGTACCCATTCGAGCGCCAGCTTCATATCCATCAGCCCCATATTGCCGGGAATGCTGCCGGTGTCGGTCTGCAGAAAACCGAGCGGCCCCAGCCGATACTGGATGGTCACTAGGACGACGTCCCGTTCCATCAGATACTCGCCCGTTTGGTTTTTGGCACAACCTTCGTAAAAACCGCCCCCGTGGATGAACACCATCACCGGGCGCTTTGCCGCGAGCTTGAGTTGTGAAGAAAATTGTGATTAATTTCCACCCTTTGGCCTGTTTAGCAAGAACTTACATCGGAGCTGTAGATTGACAGCGTCAAACAGTCTTCCGGATCACCGGCAAACGCTTTGCAGGTAAATAGGGACAGCAGCTTCAGCTGCGGACAGGGCATACCGTGCCGGGTGGCATCCTTTATCCCCTGCCAGGGGGCTACTTTTATTGGAGGCTGTCGGAAGAAAGAGAAATGGATGTTATGTTATGGCTATGGTTTTCTCTATTTACACTAGAATTTACACTTTCACTCACCCGGAACCGATTCTTGCCGGACGTAGTTTGGGCGTAGTGAACGCCCAGGAATTGATAAAACTTGCGACCCGTCCATGCGCTCGTGCCGGTGCTGCCCCGCAATGCACCCAGCTCAGCCAGATTTACGATCGGCGAACTGGCCTCCACACCTTGGTCGGTCATGACGGTGAGCAAGAGAACTGTGGGGAAAGATAAACACCAACGATAAGTGGACATTGTTGATAGAGCGATCGATTCCGTACCGATGCTGAAACCAAACTAAAATAAAACTTTAAAACCGTTAGGAATGGAGCTTCCCGGCTGCAGATTCTAGAGGATTTCTTTCTTCGCTTTCGACGTCTTTTTATGACGTTTTATCCACTTTGGACTAACAGCTGACAGTGAACCGGTTTTGTTATTGTAGCGATGCTTATCATCAACAGCGGAGGAGGAGGTAGGCATGAGGTGTGATGGGCTCCACCAAAGGGAGAATGGAGCACAGTGGAGCAAACCAGGACAAACGCGTTGATTGCAGACAGCAGAGTTAATTGTAACATCCTATAGGTTGAAGGTTCCAATGTCTTATTGGAAATAATATTTATTAGAAGGGCTATTCATATTGGAAACATTCTTTGAGAATCATTATTTTGAAATAAATAAAAAATAAGTAAACAAAAAACAATTTGTATTTACTATTTAATTACATTCCTTGGAAATTGGAGAAAATAATGACTTAAAGTTAATGTGATGCCTTGTGTTTTTTATTCGGTTTCAAATAGTCGTTTGGTTCATTATACCGTACAATTGCATACCTTCAGGCGCTAATGCATATTGCCGTTGGGCTCTCTTGATAGAAGTACCATAGACCCTTAACATTTATAAAGTTGTTTAGAATGTTTTTTTTTAAATCAGCCATATATAGTTTCCAAAACGACGTGGCCGTCATTTCTCCAAAATAATAAAAAAGCAAAAATACACAACCCCGATAGAATTCTTGCCAACAAAAACGGTACAAACCGTTGACCCAGCAGCGTGCCCATCATACCGTACGCGGATGCACCGTCCGGGGTGTCAAGTAACATGACTAAGTAACAAAATTGAAAATAAACCAACCATTTTAGATTAATTTTGTGCAACATCGACCGTCCGTACTTCGGACCTGTACTGTACACACACGCACACTTGGCTCAACTATCAAGCGCACAGCAATAAATAAGATACAGCCCCCGACACAAGATAAGATCGCACATTTTCCTCCCATGTCTCGAAGGTGTTTTGGTGCGGCTGCAATAAAGCTTATTTTTACATGACGGTATACATTTATAGATAAGGGTTTTGCAAACTAAAGTAGCCATAGGGAAAGCTACTACAACATTACAAATAACCATTAAATTGTGTTTAATAATCGAGCACAACTAGAAGCGCTTAAACATTAAAATCGCCTATAGCCGGGGTCAGCAAACTTTAAACTGAATTTGGTACAAATAATACTTTGGTGAAATAATGCTTTATAAATAATGAAATAGTTTCTGGTTTATTATAAAAAAGAAAACAAAAGTACAACAAAAATGATTAATTATATTACAGAAAATTAAATCTTCGTCTTAAAATACCAACACGTGTTTCTGTATTAAGCATAATGGATAAGAAGAATAATACAGAACGTTATATAACTGTACAAATCCACAACAGTGAAACACAGCATCAGCATCGAGCAAACAAAAAAGAAAAAGATGACCCAAAAACTGTTTGCCATAATTGTAAAAGAGTAGGACCCAATTGAAATGGGGAAAAAACAAAAACAAAACAAACAAAAGGCATGCAACAACAACAATAACAGCGAACGAACAACGTGAACAAACAACGAAAACACACATATAAAACGAATAAATCTTCATCGAAACAGGTTTTCGCCAAAAAAAACTTGAAGCGTGTAGTAAAAAAAAAGGCGTTTCGTCGACTCAACACGCGCTCAACATTTTCATTCGAGCAGATTAACGCGCCGGTTTCGTTATTAGAGCCTCTGTATGTGTGGTGGATAGTTAAATTTGATACATGTTGTGCCCAAAACATGAATGTTTGTTCTACTAGTGCGGCGATGTAACACAACTATCTTGGGAATTCAAGGTTAAATTACGTGCAATGACAAATTGAATTCGATCAAATCAAATCATCTGCAATCGTTTACCATCAAATTGATTGATCTGCTCTTATCTTCCAGCTATCGTGACTGGAAGTATACGCGTATCTCATTCGCCGTATAACAGTTACCCCTTCCTTTCGACACACACACACAGCTACATTTGCACATCGAGATTGAGGAAGGGCTTGAGGTTCGCACCGCTTTATCCAACACGCTCTTATCATCGCTCTATCGTCCAAAACAGTCACCCTTTAATTGAACTGAGCAACGGTCATCGGCAACAAAGGGAGGGGAGGTTGTTCAACGCCAAATACGTGAGCTCAACACGGTCGTTTGGGAAGGCCGCCATCGCCGCCGCCGCCAGTTATTAGCAAGATGTTGTTCGTGTCGGTTTGTCGTTCGGGCCTGCTCGTCGTGCTGCTGTGCTTTGCCGCAGCTACCTGTGCGATCACGGTGCGCATTCAGGGCCTCGGTGAGGTAGTGGGGTCGGAAACGGTTACCGCCCGTACCCAGCAGCGCGTCCATCAGTTCTTCAACATACCGTATGCGGAGGCACCGACCGGGGCGCGACGCTTCCGTGCGCCGGTCCCGATCGCACCGTGGACTGCCGCGAAGGATGTGTCACTGCCGGGCCGTCCTTGTCCCCAGCCAGGCATTACCGATCAGTTGCCACCGGGCGACATAACACCCGCCATCGAGGACTGCCTCTCGCTATCGGTCTACACGAAAAATGTAAGTCATCCGAGGGAGCGATAAAGCATCTCTCTTTCGTCACGCAATGCTAATGTGCGGTCTTCATTCGGCCACAGGTTACGGCGAACCATCCCGTCATGGTGTACATCCACGGTGGCTCGTTCTATCTCGGCAAGGCGGCCGACCATCCGCCCAACTATTTGCTCGAACGGGACGTCACGCTGGTTGCCGTGCAGTATCGACTCGGTGCTCTCGGCTTCCTCTCCACACTGTCCTCCACCATTCCGGGCAATGCGGGCATGCTCGATGTAGTGCTCGCCCTAAAATGGGTACAAGACCACATCGCTGACTTTGGTGGTGATGCGCGGCGTGTTACCGTGTTCGGACAGTCAGCTGGAGCGGCCGCTGTTAGTGCACTGCTGTACAGCCCGGTCGTACCGTCGTCCTACTTCGGGCAGGTCGTCTTGCAGTCCGGTGGTTCGACCAGTTCCTGGGCGATCGACCCGAACCCGGTGGAGAATGCGAAAGAGATTGCCAGATTCGCTGGATGTGACGTAGTGCGCCCGCTCGAGGATGTGGAACAGTGTCTGCAGGAGTTGCCGGTACTGAATTTGCTCAGGGCGCTCGACTTGCATTCGGTAAGCTGTTGGGGTCTATTCACTCATGTGAATCTTATGCGAGGAGTATTTCGAATCTCGTATCAAATCGCCACGGATTGATGAATCTCAAAAGTTACACAAGTCTTTCAAGATTAAAAATTAAAGAGCAAAGATCTATGAATCTCTCAATATTGATCAACCTCTAAAGATTTGATTCTACGAGGCTGAATATACCCAGTGCTCACCAATCGATTCAAAATGCTTTTGAAACAATGATACGACAATTATACGGCAAAAAGCATCCTTTTGAAAGTGCAATATACGGCAAAAAAGAGGGAATTCATGAACCTATAAAATTGCATGCACATTAGAGAACTCATGAATCACTAGAGAATCATTCATTAATCTTTAAAGTTACGCCAGTCTTAAGAGAATAATGATTCTTTGGAGATTTATGAATCTTATGAGATCACTGAAGGCAAAGTAGGAAAAAAAATCGAAATAGAATCTTTAATATATAAGTAAATATTCAAAAATGTCCTTGATAAATTCCTTTCATAAATTACTAGATAATCAAGAATCTTAAGAGATTCGAGCACCTAACAAGATTAATGCATCTTTGAAGATTGATGAATCATTCAAAGATTCATGTATCTTTGGAGATGCTGTCAGATTCATGTATCTGAATCAGAGTCGCTACAAAATTGATTTAATAATTCCAACATTCTCAAACGTTATTGCAGCAAGATCGCATGAGGAACCAGGGCGTCAACAATATCGGTGGCTGCGGTATGGTGGTTGGCGGTCCGTCCGGCTTTCTCCCCGCCGATCCGATCCACGTGATGCGCTCGGGACAGGTGCGCAAGGACGTGCGCGTGATGGCGGGCGCTACCAAGCACGACGGTACGTTCATGGTGACCGGGCTGTACGATATACTGGCAGCAATGGAACTGATCAACAGCAAGCAGTCCAACCAGTACGATCTGATCGATACGGCGAACCGTATGTTCGGCATCGACGAGCATTCCGGCGCATTGGCAGGGTACGAGATCGAGTCCCTGTTCACCGAGCAGCAGCTCGAGAGTGGCAACTTCACTCAGCTTATGGCGGGTGTGATCGATGTGAGTATCGTCTTCAGGGTGACTTCTGACACCGCACACACAATGTTATCATCTTCGCCCTCTTGTCATCGTTACAGATTGCGGGCACTATCGTCATCAAGGCACCCGTTTTGCGAGATGTGCAAAATAATGCACGATACAGCGAGAAGGAAACGTATCTTTATTCGTTCGACTATCAGGGTGAACATACGCGCTACGGGTATGGGGCCAACACGTCGCACTATCCGTTCCTGGGTGGGGCACATCATTCGGATGATAATATTTACCTGTTCCCTTACCCCGAGCACGTCACCCGGCTCAATACAGCCGATACGCTGATGTCAGAAATTATGGTAGATCTTTGGACGTCGTTCGCTATCGATGGCGTCCCGAAGTCTTCCAGGGGTGTGCCGGCGTGGCCTAAAGTTAATGGTGAGTGGCACATACCATATTTATCGTTTGTTTGTAGTTAACAGGTGATGTTTTTTTTGTATATCCGTAGGTCCTACTGGTCCGTATCTGCACATCAACAACCCGTTCAGCATTGGAACCAACTATTACGATGAATATGCGGTCAGTGTTCACGACCGATCGGCAGCTAACCTTATAAGAACAACATCAGCTAGCGTGATAACCATGCTTTCACTGGTTCTAGTCATACTTTCATTTTGTCGAGTGTAAATTACAATATGAAAGAGTTGAAATTCAACAAATGTTGTATGTTCTGCATTTTGCTTCATATAAAAATGTCATTGAATTGGCAGTTGCATTTTTAATTTTATTAATTGTCACACACTGTATCTAGACAGAGAGCTGCAATTCGTACACAGAATGAATAAAAAGGATTTTATGTTTTAAAATAAAAGTTAAAAGTAAAACAAATCATAAAAGTTATGCAGTTATGATCATTTCAGGACCACATGAATAGATTTATGTGAGTATTATGAAGTATATTATTATGGGCGGTTCCGTGGTACAGTCGTCAACTCGAACGACTCAATATCATGCCCGTCATGGGTTCAAGCCTAGAATGGACTGTCCTCGCGTAGCAAGGATTGATTATCCGGCTGCGTGGTAATGAATAAAGTCTCGAAAGCCTGTATAGGCCGGCATGTCCGCGTAAGACGCTAGGCCAAATAGAAGAAGAATGAAAATAATATACAGTGAACCCTCTCTTATTTGACACCTCTCCAATTTGAAAAACCTCTCTTATTTGAACATTTTGCACAGTCCCTTGATTTCCAGTACATTTTTGTTCCTCTAATTTGGAAAACCTCTGAAATCTGTGTCCCTCTTATTTGAGTATAGTGTTGCCATGGTTATTGAAAGATGTATGCTCAAATTAGCGATTCTGTTCGCAGTTTCCTATAGCAACAGTTAAGGCTGCATACTAAATGTTCTATTTCTTTCTTGTCTTGTATGGACCTTTCATTTACTTTCAACCTCTGTAATTTGAAAACCCCTCTTATTCGACAGTCCCATCGCCTCTCAAATAAGAGAGGGTTCACTGTAATACATTTCGAACACATTGGATTAGCCCCAACAGTTATATGTACTTCGGATAATACAGCTAAATTTTTACAACACGAAGGTCTGTAATGGAGATGACAATGTTTTGTAGTAGCGTATAAAAATAACCCATTACTCTGTTATGAATAGCTCTTGTCATCCTTATCGACCGATAACACTCCAACGAAATCCAACGAGAAGATACTTGTAACATGTGATTTGCAGAAGTCTCTTTTACCTCTAGGATTCATTTCAATCCGACGACCTAACTAGTTCATTAACTAGTAACTAATTACTCATGGAAAAGTAACTACCCAAATAGCCAGCTCGAACTCCATAGCTGATTTGGGGCTGTTTAACGAACAATCGTCCCGATGTCCTACTTTGTGGGCGATTCAGAGATGAAACGGTACTTGGTGGAACCATAAAGCTTTTTAACAAGCACACAGTACTCTTTGGAACTTTGCGGCTGATTAGTACTATCTGTAGGGTTGACGATGGAACTTTAAGGCTTTTTAAGAATGTATTCCGAACTTGGTGGAGCTTTATAGCTTTTTAATGTATGACATCGGTACAAAGTGACTCTTGTCAAAGTGTCAAAGACAGATGCCGTGTCTCGTGGTTTGTGCTCCAGTTAGATTAGGTATTTGAAGTAGTAATATTAAGTGAAGTGATTTTGAGTTGATTCTAAATTAATTAAAATTCTGTGAACTTTATGAACATTTACAGTTCACAAATAAACATGCCCATAAAAAATACACATCGTCTTGTTTATTTAGATGATGACGCCTTGCTTGAAAATAAAACACAAAGAAAAGTAATCCCCGGCACCTTGGCATAAGGAAGCTGCTTAGACACCATATAGAAGGCGCCCGGAACTTGGATGCTGTTTATCTACTGCAAAAGGCGAATTCAAGCAGCGATCTTTAGCTTGCCCAAATTGGCTGCTTAAGCAATATTGGCTATTTGGGTAGTTACCTATCTTTGCTTTTTATGTTTCCTATCGGTAATCTGTAAGTGTTTATCATCATTTATGTTTTCATCAAATAAAAATAAACAACTGTGAACAATTTACCATTGAAACACAATATTTCCAAATATTGTTCTGTTCAATATCTTCAAAAATAGCAGCACCACCATCGACTTAAATGTAGCTCGGTGGTATTTACACAACTTCTCCTTAATGCTGATATGGCTTGAATAATCAAACAATAAAAAGCTCAGCAGGTTTTGAGTACATCGTCGGGTAATGTTGATTCTCATGACAAATAGAACCAGACAAAAATGCAGAAGAATGTGTCGAAAATTATCCAAAACTCTATTTTGAAGTTTTAGCTGCTTCTTTTTCCTGTATACAGGGTGGCCACTCGAATCAGGATTTTAAATACCCGATTTTTTTTACGGTTTTTCCCGCATTTTTTCCGGTTTTTCCCGGATTTTTATTTTTGAGTTTTCCTGGTTCACTATGCTTCGATACTTCAATTCCAAATTATTATATCATACGTTTTCAAAAATCGTTATCTAAAGGATGGTAAGTAAACACGGGCATTACGGGAAAGACGGACACTTGTGATAAAAACTGGATAAAAGTTATTAGTGAATTATTCAACAATATAGTATCCAATCTGGAGGTGTGACAACACATTGGAGAACCATTTTTTCTGATTTCATGATTTCTATCAAATTTGTTCAAACAAATTTTCAATCGTGCGCTCGTTTGTAGATCTAATTTGGCTACTATGGATCTTAAGCTATTTAAATATGAATTCTTTATATTTTCGTAAGTTTTATATGAGCAAACAACTGATGAAAAAACGACAAAAAAAGCTTTACAAATATTGCTTTTTGGTGATTTAGCTTCATGACACTAACATGTAAAGACTTTACCCCGTGGCAAAGATATTTTTCATGTGCTATCAATTGTTTATAACAGATGTCATCACACAACCTTAAAAAAGGGTAACTGAATATCATGAACCAATCAGCCACTGGAGAAAGCATACAAATCTGCGAAGAACGGATTTCCTGTTAAACAGCAGCCATGCATTATGCTGTTACTCGCACGACGATGATGACGCACCTCACGAATATATACAGGACCATCAGTGCCAGTGTGGGAACCCAGTCACTCGGGCGGAATGAAGGTAGAGGCCCGAAACCAAAATGCAAAATGCCAATGAATAGGCGATGTATGATTGAGTAACCTTAAAATTGCTAAAGGGGACAAAAATTATCAGTTCTGTTCAAAAAATGAGATCACCCACTAAATCCACCGTTAAATTCGACACGACCGCAACTTCACGAGAGATGAATAACAAAAGACGAGTGCAAGGTAGAACGAATAGGCACACCATACCCGAAATGTGCAAGAACCGATATCGATGAACGTAAGTATTGCATCAGAGCGAATGAGAAGTATAGTACATAGAATATTGCGTACCATATGTGAGAAACGGAAAATGTTGTCCTTACACATTGGTGTGATGTTGATGGCCTGTGGTAAGTTGGGAACAATATACAAAACATCCCATTAATTGAAAATACACTTCGTACGATGGTAAACAGTGATAGCAAAAGTTTGTAATAATTTCCCGGTTTTTTTTTTTTTTGGAGAATTTCCCGGTTTTCCCGGAAAAATAAAATTCCCGGCTAATTCCCGGTTTTCCCGGTTGAGTGGCCATCCTGTGTATATTTAGGGCAAGAAATCATTCAAATTTTCAAAGTTGCCCAACTGTTTGGTTATTTATTTGCATGATTACAAGGTTTCCAATGACTCTAATATAAGTCATTTTATGTACTATTTGACCATTTGTTATCTAAAGCTGCAAACAACTAGCAATCCGTATGCTTTGCAAACCACCTTGTGCTACGTAATCGTCAAACATATATAGTTCATGTTACAAAATAGCAGACGGGATTGCGCTAACAAGTCAATAACACATTGTTAAAATGACGAGATGTACATAACAAGGCATTGCCCCATTACAAAAATCCGTAAGACATAAAAAATGGGAAATTCCCAACAACCGTCTACGTTTTGTATTTAAATCCATAAAGATTACATCCAAACGGTTACTTCCGCTCGCGATCCATGCTGTCCCGTTTAACGCGTGATCAAAGATTACTTTGCTATATCAATGCGAGCGCGAATGTCTGTGTTCTGATAACGGCTTTCTTCGCGAAAATTACCATCCTTCTGATATGCTTGCGTCTTCCTGCAGACTCTTATCTGTCGTCCCCTTGACCGCCGCGAGTCCCCCATCGATCAGCCCCATTTACCGACATTTTCCAAACAATGCTAAATCTCGAAGGAACACTTCCATTCTCCGAATACATAACTCTTATCAACACACCCCTTATGATTGCCTCTGTGTGTTGGTGCATCGAGTACGTTATCTCGTTCCCAGACGAATGCAATTTATTATACAACCCCACCACATAACCCTTATCGCCCCAATACGATATCTAATCCCGTCATCAGGCCACACCGCTGATAGCGAGCTCCCACCTATTCCATGCAGCCCAAAGGTAGCTTCACCGACCCCCAAATCCGTATAAAAGGATGCACTTTTGGCTAGATGCTTCAGAAAGTGATTGGCCTGTGCATAGTACAAACTCCTCACTGAACAGCTCGACAATACGTACAGTTTCAAGCATGGGACGTCTTCAGTATTCCTTCGCTGCTTTACTATCCGTGCTTACGATCGCCTCGATCACTGGCACTTCCCTGGCCCAAGATGATCAGGGACCGGTAGTAGACATCCAAGGACTTGGATCAGTCTTGGGAACCATGGGAGAGACGGCCTGGACTGGACGACCCATCTACCAGTTCTTCAACATCAAGTACGCCGAGGCTCCAGTAGGAGAACAACGCTTCCGTGCTCCTCTCAGTGTGCTTCCCTGGTCTGGTGTCATGAATGTCACCGCTCCTGGTCGTGGTTGTCCTCAGCGACGCACTATTTCTCAGGATGACCCTGATGCCGAGGATTGCCTCACGCTTTCCGTATACTCCAATGATGTAAGTAATTGCTCCTGTAATGTCTGCGGACTCATCTAACGCATATTCCTCCTTCAGCTTACGGCTAATCGGCCCGTCATGCTCTACGTCCACGGAGGTGCCTTCGTGGTCGGATCCGCTGAGCGATTCGGACCTGAGTATTTGCTCGAGAAGGACATCGTCCTCGTCGTCATACAGTATCGCTTGGGTACGCTCGGATTTCTCTCTACTGGTACCGAGGCTATCCCTGGTAACGCTGCCATGTACGACGTGCTCGAGTCGCTTGAATGGGTATCCCGACACATTCGTAGCTTCGGTGGAAACCCAGAGGACGTTACGATCTTTGGTGAGTCTGCCGGAGGACATGCAGTTTCCGCTATGCTCCATAGCCCCCGGGTTCGCGAGGGACTCTTCAAACGTGCCATCATCCAGTCCGGTACCTTGTTCATGCCCTGGGTCATCTGTCAGGATCCTACCGAGGGCGCATACGAGATCGCTCGTATTATCGGTTGTCCCATGACGACTCCTGCCGACATCGATAACTGCCTTAAGAGTGCATCGGTCAGTGATTTGGTGTTGGCTCAAGACGAACACAAGGTGAGTATTTTTACATTTAGTAGTTCTACACTTATTACATATCTATTTCGACACTTTACTTTCCTTCACAGAAAAATGAGTTCAGCTCTCCAGGATATCCCAAAGTTGCTGGAGCTTGTATCACCGTCGGTGGAGCTCTTGGAGATGAAAGCTTCATGCCCGTTCACCCCAGAGAGTCTACCTACTTCCGAGATGTTGAGATCATCTTCGGAATGAACTCCCAGGAGGGTCTCATCTTCTTCAACGAATACTTCCAATATGCTTTAGACTCCCAACCCATCGAGTTCGACTCTCACTGGGACTTCCTGGAGTTTCTCAAGACCGTTAACATCAAGTTTGGATCTGGTGCCTTCGTCGATGCCGTTGTTGGCTATGAGCTGCTATCCAAAGCCACCTGGGAGGAGATGGATCGTGCTAACTTCTCGGAGATAGTTCCTCTGTTCATTGATGTGAGTGATCAGGATCGCTAGATGATCTTGCATTGCTTTTATAACCTTCAATTTCTTTCTTCAGGTTGCTGGAAACTTGGCTCTTAAGTACGGATCCGTCGAGGAGGCTAATCGATTCGCTAGAGCGCTTCCCGGACAAGTCTACCTCTACAACTTTGACTACGTTGGTCCGCCGTCTCCAATGACTCCCGGTTTCCCTTACGATTTCCCTAACTCAGTGGGTCATGGCGATGAGCTCAAGTTCTTGTTCCCCATGTCAAACGTACTGAACGAAGAACACACCCAAATGGCTAAGATCATGGTGGATCTTTGGACGTCCTTTGCGATCACTGGCGTACCTCAGGCCGACAACGTCATTCCATGGCCAGCTGTATCAAGTAAGTAATACTCATGTCCAAACGGGCATTCCTTATTTCTCTAACCAATTCTCTTTCAACAATCTTTCATACCTGTTTAGGGCCATTTGGACCATACTTCCGACTCGTGAACCCTCCGGAGCAGAAAGAGTACTTCGTCAATGAGCTTACCAACAGTGTTGAAAAGGCCAGAGGACCACGAAAGCTTTCCGTTTCGCCGGCAACCTGCCTGGATCTCTTCTTAAATCGGAGCCCCAAGAACTAAGCAATGAGACCCGCAAGCATACTCCTCCACTAAACCTATCCTAATAATTTCGACCTTAATCAGAGGCTCGTCAGTACAATAAACTAATAATCAAGCATCATACTCCTTCCTTTGTTGCACGTGTTCTTTGACTGACTCAGATAACGGTACGCTACGTTACGCTACGACGGACCCCCCAAAGACGAGATACGCTCGGTGAGCTTTGAGCTTTCATTCATGATCACCGACTCCTTATCGGTCCATTGAGTCGGTCGCTTGTGCATGCACAGCTCGAGTGCATTTCAATCATTATCTACAGGTTCGAGGGTTGTTGATAACTAACCGGTTTATGTTTCCTGTTGCCAGATTGATTCTCTTCCGTACAATAAATCTCACGCCATTCTCTATCCGCTGACGATCGCGATAAGCCATAATTCGACTTATCGACTGACCGAAATATTCTTTCGATACAAAATGAAAAAGAGCACATTTTCACGAGATAACAAATTGACACGAGGGTTCCACTGTACCTTACTGTACTGTCCTTAACTGCCGTCGCGCACACTTACGACTCAGACCGAGAAGTTTACAGAGAGGGATGGTATGTGCATAAAAAAGGATATTACGACACAGGATATCGGATATAATGTGGTGTCCAAGATCAGACAAACTACATCTACATTAGTTAACTAATGATCGCGCACTAATCCTAATAAAATACGTTAATATACGTTTATAGAAACTTCATAACATATCGCTTGTCGAAACAAATGAAATCTTAATATAATGCATTTTTTCCAGAAAGTTACATTACATTAAATGTTATGGAATACTGTTGTACAGACTCCATAGTCACGAACGCTGCTGTAAGCAAGGATTAAGCATAAAATACGATTGGTGTCATCATTGAAATAACTCTACACATTTTATGGTTCCCAGGACAACGAGAGACAGACACAGATAAACGTGTTTAAAATTATTCAAAAACTCATTTTTATCCCGAATACAGCGATATTTGCTTCCTATGCACCAGATACTGCATCAGCAACATCCTTCCACATCCATCTATTAGCCCTTTGGCATAGTCCTTGGCGCGGTAAGATGCCAAATTATCAAGCAAGATGCTTGTTGTTAGCAATATTGTCATTAGAGGATATGCGTGAAGTATCCCAATTTTCATGTATTTATAGCGAATATTCTAATATATAAAATCAATGCTATAGCTCTACTGGCAAGGGGGGAAGTCCCGTGGTACAGTTGTCAACTCGAACGACTCAATAACATGCCCGTCATGGGTTCAAGCCTGAAATGGACCGTCCCCCCGTTGCAAGAATTGACTATCCGGCTCCATGGTAATGAATTAAGTCTCGAAAGCTTGCATAGGCCGGCATGTCCGCGTAGGACGTAACGCCAAATAGAAGAAGAAGAAGCTATACTGGCAAAGGTTAACATTAATGTGCCTAAAAGAACTATTCGTTCCTGGCAATTCAACTTTCACGACCCAAATTACAGTGCGATAACCACCATGAACCGGTGCTAGTATAAATACAAGCTGTGCTAAAAAATACCTATCCTTCAAGATTCATTGTAGTGTTTAAAAAAAATAATAAATTTTGTAGCGATAAGAACACATTAGGTTGTGTTTTTTTTTTTTTTTTTATTATTACGGGTACTGTGAGTGAATGTTCTTTTCAATTGCGTTGTATCCGTTCAGTATTATATGAATTAATTAAATACAATAAATATAAACATAGTAGCAATGTAACAAATTTTAGCTATCATTCTATTTCTACCCCGAAAGTCCAATTGAATGAAGAAATCTACAGAACAGCTTGGTTATACATGTGATAGTTACAAAGTTTCCAGTGACTCCAAAATCGAATCAAATATGAAATTCAGAATAGCTTATTTTCCATCAACATCAGCCAGCTGTCAATTAAACAACCGCATAAACAAATAACCTTTGTGCTTTATAGACCTCTAGGATAGACAATCTTGAAACAAATACAGTTCATGTTACAAAACAGCAGACGGAATTGTCAACAACACAAACATCACCATTATATACCTACTGCATATAATATGCTTCGCATTAATCGCCTTTTACTTGTATAGAAATCCCTCCAACATCTTTTCCTTCTTCTTCTTTTGGCTCAACAACTGTTTTCGGTCAAGGCCTGCCTGTACCACTTGTGAGCTTGGCCTTCAGTGACTTTAGGATTACCCCCATAGTAGGATAGTCAGTCCTACGGCGGCACGGTCTATTTGGAGCTTGAACCCATGACGGGTATGTTGTTAAGTCGTACGAGTTGCCAACTGTACCACGAGACCGGCTTCAAGACTGTGCTTCATAGGATCATTTATATAGACAAGTTTTCAACTCACTTTGTTCTGAAAGTCGAGCTATTCCCTCTAACATACAATGTGGGAAATTCCCAACCACCGTCTGCCTTTTGTATTAAAATCCATAAAGATTACATCCAAACGGTTACTTCCGCTCGCGGTCCATGCTGTCCCGTTTAACGCGTGATCAAAGATTACTTTGATATATCAATGCGAGCGCGAATGTCTGTGTTCTGATAATGGCTTTCTTCGCGAAAATTACCATCCTTCTGATATGCTTGCGTCTTCCTGCAGACTCTTATCTGTCGTCCCCTTGACCGCCGCGATTCCCCCATCGATCAGCCCCATTTACCGACATTTTCCAAACAATGCTAAATCTCGAAGGAACACTTCCATTCTCCAAATACATAACTCTTATCAACACACCCCTTATGATTGCCTCTGTGTGTTGGTGCATCGAGTACGTTATCTCGTTCCCAGACGAATGCAATTTATTATACAACCCCACCACATAACCCTTATCGCCAGAATACGATATCTAATCCCGTCATCAGGCCACACCGCTGATAGCGAGCTCCCACCTATTCCATGCAGCCCAAAGGTAGCTTCACCGACCCCCAAATCCGTATAAAAGGATGCACTTTTGGCTAGATGCTTCAGAAAGTGATTGGCCTGTGCATAGTACAAACTCCTCACTGAACAGCTTGACAATACGTACAATTTCAAGCATGGGACGTCTTCAGTATTCCTTCGCTGCTTTACTATCCGTGCTTACGATCGCCTCGATCACCGGCACTTCCCTGGCCCAAGATGATCAGGGACCGGTAGTAGACATCCAAGGACTTGGATCAGTCTTGGGAACCATGGGAGAGACGGCCTGGACTGGACGACCCATCTACCAGTTCTTCAACATCAAGTACGCCGAGGCTCCAGTAGGAGAACAACGCTTCCGTGCTCCTCTCAGTGTGCTTCCCTGGTCTGGTGTCATGAATGTCACCGCTCCTGGTCGTGGTTGTCCTCAGCGACGCACTATTTCTCAGGATGACCCTGATGCCGAGGATTGCCTCACGCTTTCCGTATACTCCAATGATGTAAGTAATTGCTCCTGTAATGTCTGCGGACTCATCTAACGCATATTCCTCCTTCAGCTTACGGCTAATCGGCCCGTCATGCTCTACGTCCACGGAGGTGCCTTCGTGGTCGGATCCGCTGAGCGATTCGGACCTGAGTATTTGCTCGAGAAGGACATCGTCCTCGTCGTCATACAGTATCGCTTGGGTACGCTCGGATTTCTCTCTACTGGTACCGAGGCTATCCCTGGTAACGCTGCCATGTACGACGTGCTCGAGTCGCTTGAATGGGTATCCCGACACATTCGTAGCTTCGGTGGAAACCCAGAGGACGTTACGATCTTTGGTGAGTCTGCCGGAGGACATGCAGTTTCCGCTATGCTCCATAGCCCCCGGGTTCGCGAGGGACTCTTCAAACGTGCCATCATCCAGTCCGGTACCTTGTTCATGCCCTGGGTCATCTGTCAGGATCCTACCGAGGGCGCATACGAGATCGCTCGTATTATCGGTTGTCCCATGACGACTCCTGCCGACATCGATAACTGCCTTAAGAGTGCATCGGTCAGTGATTTGGTGTTGGCTCAAGACGAACACAAGGTGAGTATTTTTACATTTAGTAGTTCTACACTTATTACATATCTATTTCGACACTTTACTTTCCTTCACAGAAAAATGAGTTCAGCTCTCCAGGATATCCCAAAGTTGCTGGAGCTTGTATCACCGTCGGTGGAGCTCTTGGAGATGAAAGCTTCATGCCCGTTCACCCCAGAGAGTCTACCTACTTCCGAGATGTTGAGATCATCTTCGGAATGAACTCCCAGGAGGGTCTCATCTTCTTCAACGAATACTTCCAATATGCTTTAGACTCCCAACCCATCGAGTTCGACTCTCACTGGGACTTCCTGGAGTTTCTCAAGACCGTTAACATCAAGTTTGGATCTGGTGCCTTCGTCGATGCCGTTGTTGGCTATGAGCTGCTATCCAAAGCCACCTGGGAGGAGATGGATCGTGCTAACTTCTCGGAGATAGTTCCTCTGTTCATTGATGTGAGTGATCAGGATCGCTAGATGATCTTGCATTGCTTTTATAACCTTCAATTTCTTTCTTCAGGTTGCTGGAAACTTGGCTCTTAAGTACGGATCCGTCGAGGAGGCTAATCGATTCGCTAGAGCGCTTCCCGGACAAGTCTACCTCTACAACTTTGACTACGTTGGTCCGCCGTCTCCAATGACTCCCGGTTTCCCTTACGATTTCCCTAACTCAGTGGGTCATGGCGATGAGCTCAAGTTCTTGTTCCCCATGTCAAACGTACTGAACGAAGAACACACCCAAATGGCTAAGATCATGGTGGATCTTTGGACGTCCTTTGCGATCACTGGCGTACCTCAGGCCGAAAACGTCATTCCATGGCCAGCTGTATCAAGTAAGTAATACTCATGTCCAAACGGGTATTCCTTATTTCTCTAACCAATTCTCTTTCAACAATCTTTCATACCTGTTTAGGGCCATTTGGACCATACTTCCGACTCGTGAACCCTCCGGAGCAGAAAGAGTACTTCGTCAATGAGCTTACCAACAGTGTTGAAAAGGCCAGAGGACCACGAAAGCTTTCCGTTTCGCCGGCAACCTGCCTGGATCTCTTCTTAAATCGGAGCCCCAAGAACTAAGCAATGAGACCCGCAAGCATACTCCTCCACTAAACCTATCCTAATAATTTCGACCTTAATCAGAGGCTCGTCAGTACAATAAACTAATAATCAAGCATCATACTCCTTCCTTTGTTGCACGTGTTCTTTGACTGACTGAAATAACGGTACGCTACGTTACGCTACGGCGGACCCCCCAAAGACGAGATACGCTCGGTGAGCTTTGAGCTTTCATTCATGACCACCGACTCCTTATCGGTCCATTGAGCCGGTCGCTTGTGCATGCACAACTTGAATGCATTTCAATCATTATCTACAGGTTCGAGGGTTGTTGATAACTAACCGGTTTATGTTTCCTGTTGCCAGATTGATTCTCTTCCACACAATAAATTCCACCCCCTTTCCTATCCACGAATGGTTGCGATAAGCCATTCATAAATTCACTTATTGACTGACCAAAGTACTCTTCCCCCCCGTCAATGGTGCTCCTGTAGGAGCGGTGTGTGTGTTCAGCGTGATCGGATGTGTTCGTGTAGCTCCAAGCTCGGATCGGTCATAAAATAGTTGATATTGACAAAGTTTACGGAATTCAGATGCACACATCGAGAGGAGTGGGTGATTTGCACAAGGATTTAGTGAAGTTTTTGCGAATACCACAGGAACCACAGCGGAAATAAGCGAAAATTATTGTCGTCGGCTCACAGTCTCGCACACAATCGCAATTCGCACAAGTAGAGGGAAGCGTGAAAACAAACAAAAAAAGGGGGGATATAGGGTAGGATTCAAGGATTGAAAACAGCTAAAACTCGTGTCGGCGCGGTTAGACGGCCGGATCCGAGGATCCAGACGGCGGAGCGGCACGCAGCAGTAGTACAGCGGCTCAGAAAGTTTACAGCGGTACGTACCAAAAAAAAAGACGATATGATAGCGGCAACAGCATGAATGGAACCGCGAAGACGCTCCGAACGAGAACAATCCCAATGGATTGTAGCAGCGGGGCGATTCCAAAAAAGCCAAATGCTATGGCTGTAGCTACAAAGGCTCGCATTGACACGGGCCTCACGAAACGCTCAAGCGATGTGAGCGAATTGCGCTTGCTGCTCGAAGAATCACGCAGGGAAAAAGCGGAACTGCTTGAGGAGTCACGCAGAGAGAAAACGGAGCTGCAGGCTGTGATTACCCAGCTCCAAGTCGAGCTCGGGCTTATGCGGCAGCAGCTTGCAGAAAGCTCTGAACGGGTAGAACGCGCAGCACAGGAGGCGCGAGAAGATGCCAGGCGTCGCGAGGACACCCTCAGAGAGGAAGCCGAAAAACGCACGAAGGCGTTATGCGAAGAGGCCCAGCGCGATCGGGAGCTGATCTCATTGCTTATGGGAAACAGTTCCAAACCCAGCCATTCAAGAGGCAACCAGCAACAGCAGCAGCAGCAGCGAAAACAACACCGACAACCATCACGGCAGTCACTAACTGTGCGACAGTCGCAAGAGTTGCAACCGTCACTACGTCAGCTCCAACGACAGCACCAGGAAAGTGAATTGATAGAAGAAGCCTCATCGTCAGCGGGGACACTCGAGGATTCCTTCGCAGAAGTTGTCCAGCGAAAGTCGCGTCGTTGGCAGGAGCTGCGGACGGAGCGGCGGAAACAACAACAACACCAGCAGGAGCAGCCGAGGGCGGGTCTGCAGACAATAGACGCAGCTGGTCAGCAACATCAACGGTGCGAAAACCTGCAGAGACGCTCTGCTCGGAAGAGGCCAGATGAAATATTCGTGGCACCGGGTGCGGGTCAAACCTATCAAACGCTGTACGAAAAAGTTCGTTTGAACCCGAATCTGGCTGAGGAAAATCGCCAGATTCGAAGGGGACATCGAACGGCGCGCGACCACCTGCGCCTTAAACTGGAGCGCAACGCTGACGCTGTAGCCCTCATGAGAAAAATACAGGAAGAGTTAGGTGAGATGGGTACTGCGCGGGTTGTCACTGAGATGGCGGAGATAATTATCACCAATATTGACATGTTGGCCACGGAGGAGGACATCCGCAAGACATTCCAGACAGTGTTAGAGAAGGAGGCGACGCTGGCCACTATCAACATCTGGGAGCGGCGCGATAGTTCACAGCGTGCCCGAGTGCGATTGCCACGCAGCGACGCCAACCATCTGATAGATAAGCGGCTCCTAATTGGCTACTCTTGCTGCATGGTACGAGAAGCAGCGAAACCGTTGCCAAATTCGCGCCGTTGTTTCCGGTGCCTGGAACGCGGCCACATGTCCAGGGACTGCCAGGGGATCGACAGATCCGGCATGTGCCTGCGCTGTGGAGCGATTGACCACAAGGCAGCCAACTGCAATAACGACCTAAAATGCATGATCTGCGGCGGCCCGCATCGTATCGCCGCCGCCTCCTGTGCGATAACAACACGGACTTGTTGATGGATATTTTACAAATAAATCTCAACAAGAGCAGGACGGCGCAAAATCTTGCGCTCAATACGATGCGTGTAGAAAAAGTGGACGTTATGCTGTTGTCGGAAATCTACGGAGTTCCCCAAAATAACGGCAACTGGGTGGTTGACTGCGACAAAAAGGTGGCCATAGTAACCAGCGGAGTGCGATACCCTATCCAGCGCATCCGAAGTGTCCGAGTTCCGGGCGTCGTGGTAGCAGACGTCAATGGGGTAACGATTGTGAACTGCTACGTTCAACCTCACATCGGAGTGGCGGAGTTTGAGGGGATCTTAGACCGGATCTTCGTATTGGCCCAAGGCCATCCACGGGTGCTGCTGGCAGGCGATTTCAACGCCTGGCATAACGCTTGGGGGAGCGAGCGTACCAACCAGAAAGGTGAGGCGCTTCTCCAGCTGGCCAACAGTCTCCAGCTCGAAGTCCTTAACGTCGGAACCGAACCCACTTTCCGGGGCTGTGGAGTAGCGCGGCCCAGTAGAATTGACGTGGCGTTTGCTAGCCCGTCTATCTGCCGTCCGGACCTGGCGACAAACCCGGCCACTAGCTGGCGGATCTTGCGGAGCTACTCTTACTCCGACCATGTGTACATCCGCTACACAATCGGCGAGCTTCCAACGACGGATCGATGAGGGATACCACGGGGCAACGCTCAGCATCAGCGCGTTTGGCTGGGACACGATGGAACACGCGACAGTTCAACTCCCAGTTATTCGAGTCATCGCTGCGGGCTTCCCAGTTTGAGGAGCGAGGCACGAGTGCAGAAAGCTTGGTGGAGGCATTGACACGGGCCTGTGACGAGACTATGTCACGCGTGTTCCCTTCGCAGGAATATACAGGCCGGCCAGCATACTGGTGGACCCCGGAAATCGCGAACCTGGTAGAGGCTTGCCGCGAGGCAGATCAGCTGCGCAACATATCACCCAACCATCTGGGAGTGGCAGCCGAGGTCCAGCAGACGAGAAATGCATTAAAGACTGCAATTAAAGCTAGCAAAAAGCAATTCTTCGAATGTATGGTGCTAGCGATGCACAACGATGAGACGGGGCAACTTTTCCGTAAGGTCCTTTATCGTAAGAAACCCACACGTACGGCACAGGAGCGCGATCCAGTGGTGCTGGAGAGAGTGGTCTCCACGTTGTTCCCGGAGCATCCCCCAGCAGAGTGGCCCACTATAGACGGAAACGAAGCTGGCAACATGGTGCCGCTTCGTGAGATCACCGATCTGGAGTTGCAAACCATCGCTAGTAGCATGCATCCTAAGAAGGCCCCGGGTCTTGATGGGGTGCCAAATGCCGCTCTTGCAGTGGCCATAACGAAATACCCTGGCCCATTCCGACAGGTGTACCAGGAGTGCCTGAACACGTCCTGCTTCCCACAACAGTGGAAAAAGCAGCGATTGGTACTCCTGCCTAAGCCGGGCAAACCACCGGGCGACCCATCTTCCTTCCGTCCGCTTTGCCTTCTGGACAACGCGGGCAAGGCGTTCGAGAGGTTGCTGCTGAACCGCTTGAACGAGCACCTGGAGAATCCGGAGAACCCAAAACTGTCTGAGCATCAGTACGGATTTCGGCGCGGACGATCAACATTGCTGGCTATCCAACAGGTGGTGAACGCGGGTCGACGAGCCATGTCGTTTGGGCGCACAAACAACCGCGACAGGCGATGTCTCATGGTTGTTGCACTCGACGTACGCAACGCGTTCAACACCACCAACTGGCAATGCATCGCGGAGGCGCTGAGAGAGAAAGGAGTTCCTCTGCAGCTGCGCAGCATTCTGCAGGACTATTTCACCAACAGGGAATTGACTTACGACACTGCAGAAGGTCCCGTGACGCGTCGAGTCTCGGCCGGCTGTCCGCAAGGATCTATTCTGGGTCCCACACTATGGAACGTCGGATACGACGGCGTGCTGCGGTTGGACTTCCCTGAAGGGGCTCAGATAGTTGGGTTCGCCGATGACTTGGCGATTCTAGCGGCAGGAACAACGCCAGAACACGCGGCGAGAATTGCAGAGGAAGCAGTGGAATTAGTGCACGCGTGGATGAGGCAACACCATCTGCAGCTGGCTCCAGAAAAGACGGAATGCGTTATGATATCCAGCCTCCGCCGAGGGCATCCTGAGATACCAATGCGAGTGGGTGGAGTTGAGATTCGCTCCAAGCAGGCGATTCGTTACCTGGGAGTGATGATTCATGACCACCTTTTGTGGCGACCGCACGTGAAAATGGTCGTGGACAAGGCCAGTCGCGTGGTGAGGGTAGTGACCAACGTCATGAGAAATCACAGCGGGCCCCAGGTAGCCAAGCGGAGATTGCTCGCCGGGGTGTCGGAGTCAATCATCCGCTACGGTGCACCCATCTGGGCTGAGGCCACGGAACGCCAGTGGGGCCGGCGGATGTTAGCAAGTGCCCAACGACACCTGGCGCAGCGAGTGGTGAGCGGATTTCGCTCCATGAGCTACAGCGTTGCTGTACTCATGGCCGGGCTCATTCCACATCACCATCTGATAAGGGAGGATGCTCGATGCCACCAGCGATACCTCGCCGACACAGAGGCGAGTCGAATGGTCATCCGACGCGAGGAACGTGCTGTGACACTTGCGGCATGGCAACGGGAGTGGGACGCGAACGCTGCAAATCCAGGAGCCAGCCGCTATGCACGTTGGGCACACCGCCTGATTCCCGATGTGCATTCATGGATGGTACAGAAGCGGGGTGAGGTGGATTTTCATCTTGCCCAGATACTCTCGGGACATGGATTTTTCCGAGAGTTTCTGCACGTCTGCGGCTTCGCTCCATCTCCAGAATGCCCGGAATGCACAGGCTCGGTCGAGTCAGTGGCTCACGTGCTGTTCCACTGTCCGAGATTTGTAGAAGTCCGGCGCGACCTACTGGATCTGGGAACGGACGGTCCCATTACCGAGGAGAACATCGGGCGGAGGTTGCTGCAAAGTTCAGATTCTTGGACCCGAATCAAGGAAGCGGCACAACGCATAACCACAGTTCTGCAGCTGCGCTGGAGAGAGGATGAGGCAGCGATGAACGCGCTTATCAGTTCCGCCTCCGAAGAGGCGACAGTCAACGCAGAGCAGGCGCAGGACGAGGCTGCAGTACGACGAGCGGCCCGAAACCGCCAAACAAGGGCCCGTAGAGCTCGGCTACGCGCGGAGCAGCTTGGCGACATGGAACTGGCGTTCGCGTTACGACTTTTGTACATGCCAGCAGCCAGTGATGCAACACCAGCCGAAGCCACACCAGCACCAGTAACAGTAGCAGTAGCACCTCCGACACCACAACGCAACCGGAGGCGAACGCAGAGACGGGTCGGACAACAACAACTATCCGACAGTCGGCTGCAGGGTCACACAGCGCAACTTACTGTGGAAATGGACCAGCGCCAAGCTACGGTGACACCATCGTCACCGCCACCATCGGGCGAGAGACAGGAGAGGCGTACTGGCCTAACACCAGAAGAAGTAGCAGCCGTTACCGCTCAAGTAACATCAGGGCGCTAAGAGAGCTGCTCAAGGCACAGAGGATGACTCCCACGCGAGTAACGGAAGGGCTTAAGCTAGGTCACAAGGTTTTTTTCTCATAAAGGATGAAGGCACAATAGTGTATAAATGCGTAATAATTATAATAATAATAATAAAAAGGAAGGTCCAATCGGACGGTCTTATCCGGTGGGTAAATCCCTAACGGGTAACCCCCATCGGAAGGTGCGCGCAGTTGTATGTTAATTATAAAAAAATTTTGACAAATAAACTGCGAATACATTTAAAAAAAATGGTGCTCCTGTAGGTCAAGGCCCATCAAGTAATTATCGATCAAACACAAGCTACGAGCTGACGGTTATGACCGAGATATATAAAATTAGGGATATTACATAAGAGTTTTAATTAAAGGAAAAGTCCTAACAACATGTTTACATAACAATACAACAAATACTGAAACTATGCTTAATTATTTTCTAGCGCATGTTTGTGATTTAAAGCCATTTTATACTCAAAACAGTTGTTTATCTTTGATTCTTTTAAAATTTATTGCATTCCAGACACAAGGTAACCATAAAGCGAGGTTAAAAATAGCTGAATATATACGAGATGTGTCCAGATAGCAAAAGAGCCCAGAGGAATTGCCCTTCTGACATCTGGCCAATGCTGAACCCGTATGTCAAATTGGCTAAGGCTTGACAAGCATTCATTCAAATAACGATAACAGGGATTCCCAAGGTATTTTGGTTGATTCCAATTTTTTTAAAGTTATTTCCCATAGCTTTTTAGATAGTTCCCACAATTTATTGGGCGTTATCCGTATGCTTGAATCCAATTGTATTGATGTCCAATCGGACGAATCGGTAACGGTAATTAAATCGAGAGGCTAACCCAAACAATTACGGAAACCAACATATAAATCATGGAAAACCCATTGTATTACTTGACATGGATTTCAAAAATGCATGGGATGATTTCAGAGAACTATTCGACTAGCTGAAGAAACAGCACGTCAAGTATTGGTATTCCAAACTGGTATGCACTCCTGATCTCCTGTTAAGAACGTCATGGAATACGATTATTGAGGCAGCCCGTCGTCACAACCTACGACGACACGACTGCTGACGGTAGCGCAAGGATGCTTCAAATGTGCCTGCCCTGTTCTTGTGATAGTTGCTTAAGCAGGAAGTTAAAGATATCATCCAGTCTCACTCAGAGTCTTGAATCGCTTGAAGCGTCTTGATAAATGAAACCCTCCAAGCAGGACGCCCGAGAATGAGTTGAAATTATTTTTGTTGGAAAATAGTCTGCTATTTCGAAAATATGTTGTATTCATATCATGCGTCCAATTTTATATACAATAGCGTGAAATGGTCATCTCGAACTTTATGTTCTCTAGGTCTCTTGTCTATGATCTTAACATAGTGTGCCCTTGCCAACTCTCATCAGCCGCACTTCCAAAGTTCAATCGATAACCTATGCTCTTTGGTAGAACGATTGCGTGGGAAAACCCCTCCATTGATGCCTTACAATACGAGACCGGAACAACGGCACCAAGATTGCTCGTGTTTTATTATGGGACGAAGATAAGCATTCTCCAAAACCTTACTTCCGCTCGGCGAACATGTCGCCAGACACGCGTGATCAAAGATTGTATTGCGAATACCTGTTCTGATAACGAGCGGCATTGCATTTTTTTCATTTTTCATTATGTTTGCTGCCCACCGGTCTTATCGATTGAATCCCTGACACAACATGAGGGTTTAAACAAGCCCCCATCAATCAAAGTACATAACGAGCACACTCAAACACCGCTGTTTGATAGGACATACTAATCCAAAAGCCTCAATAAAATACCCGATATGCATCGTGCATTATCTTATTCAATCCCCTTCAAAATGATTTTACAACACCATAATCCTTATCAACGAATTATACCACCCTATACCCCACCGAAATCGGGCGATTAACGATATCTCGCTTAACTTTATGATGCAGATCTGGTAGCTTCTATCGGCTCCACATTCGTATAAAAGAATGCACTTTCGGCTAGCTGCTTCAGTAAGTGTTTGAGCCTGCTCAGACCAAATTAAAAATTATAATTCTGTCCCTCGTTGCAAACATGGCTAGTGTTCAATTGTCAACAGCAGCTGTATTAATCGTGCTCGCGATCGCCTCGATCGCCGGTACATCGGTTGCTCAAGATGATCAAACTCCTGTAGTAAGAATAGGAAGGTTGGGATCTGTCATGGGAACCATGGGAGAGACGGCATGGACTGGACGACCCATCTATAAGTTCTTCAACGTCAAGTACGCCGAGGCTCCGGTGGGACGAAACCGTTTCCGACCCCCGAGGAGCGTACGCCCATGGACTGGTGTTATGAATGCTACAGTTCCTGGGCGTGCCTGCCCTCAGCGGCGCACTCTCTCTCAGGATGACCCCGATGCCGAGGATTGTCTCACGCTTTCGATCTATTCTAACAACGTAAGTATTCTCTATTGTAACGTCTGTGGACATACCTAATCCAACCTTCTCTTCTAGCTTACGGGTAATCGTCCCGTCATGCTCTACGTCCACGGAGGTGCCTTCGTGGTCGGATCCGCTGAGCGATTCGGACCTGAGTATTTGCTCGAGAAGGACATCGTCCTCGTCGTCATACAGTATCGCTTGGGTACGCTCGGATTCCTGTCAACTGGAACCAAATCTATTCCCGGAAATGCCGCCATGTACGACGTAATGGAGTCGCTTGAGTGGGTATCCCGACACATTCGTAGCTTCGGTGGAAACCCACGAGAAGTAACTATCTTCGGTGAGTCTGCCGGAGGACATGCAGTTTCCGCTATGCTCCATAGCCCCCGTGTTCGCGAGGGACTCTTCAAACGTGCCATCATTCAGTCCGGTACCTTGTTCATGCCCTGGGTCATCTGTCAGGATCCTACCGAGGGCGCATACGAGATCGCTAGCATCATCGGTTGTAACATGACAACTCCTGCCGAGATCGACAGATGTCTCAAGAACGCATCGGTCCGCGATTTGGTTTTGGCGCAAGACGAACATAAGGTAATTAATATGCGTACCAATATGTTGGTTCCTTATCGCCCTTTGATTCATATAATCTAAACTCTCCTATCCTTAACAGAAAAATGAGTTCAGCTCTCCAGGATATCCCAAAGTTGCTGGAGCTTGCATCACCGTCGGTGGAGCTTACGGAAACCAGAGCTTCATGCCCGTTCATCCCAGAGAGTCTACCTACTTCCGGGATGTTGAGATCATCTTCGGAATGAACTCCCAGGAGGGTCTCATCTTCTTCAACGAGTACTTCCGCTACGCCCTGAATTCTCAACCCATCGAGTTCGACTCTCACTGGGACTTCCTGGAGTTTCTCAAGACCGTTAATATCAAGTTTGGATCTGGTGCGTTCGTCGATGCCGTTGTTGGCTATGAGCTCTTATCCAAAGCCACTTGGGAGGAAATGGATCGTGCTAACTTCTCGGAGATAGTTCCTCTGTTCATTGATGTGAGTGATCATGATCGCTAGATGATCTTGCATTGCTTTTATAACCTTCAATTTCTTCCTCCAGGTTGCTGGAAACTTGGCCCTCAAATACGGATCCGTCGAGGAGGCTAATCGATTCGCTAGAGCGCTTCCCGGGCAAGTCTACCTCTACAACTTTGACTACGTTGGGCCGCCGTCTCCTGTTACCCCCGGATTTCCGTACGATTTCCCCAACACAGTCGGTCATGGCGATGAGCTCAAGTTCTTGTTCCCCATGTCGAACGTACTGAACGAAGAGCACACCCAAATGGCTAAGATCATGGTGGGTCTGTGGACGTCCTTTGCGATCACTGGCAAGCCTCAGGCTGATAACGTCATGCCATGGCCAACTGTATCGAGTAAGTATTACTCGTAATTACAAATGTAATTTAAACATCATTCCTGATTTCTTTAACCATCACTGTTGTCCACCTTTTCAGGACCATTTGGACCGTATTTCCGACTCGTCAACCCGCCAGAACAGAAAGAATATTTTGTCAATGAGTTAACGAACAGTGTGGAGAAAGCCAGAGGACCGCGAAAGCCATCCTCTTCCTCGCAGACTTCTGCGTTGCTAGCGCACTGTAATGATCTTCTCTTAAAACGGAGTAATGTTAACTGACCATTAACACTGACCTAACTTTGCTAATCTTCTTGTAATACAGACGTGATAGCAAAATATACTTATTCGCAAGCATCCTACATGATTGAAGTTACATTTACCAATGATATCACTAAGGCTCTTTTTTATTGAAATAAAATTTAAGCGCACTTAACGTCATACAATGCACTGTTGTATTATTACCACAGCAGCCATAACCATCACTTACACACTGAACACGATAACGATAAGAGAGAAGCGCGAGAAGAGAGAACCTTGCTTTCTCAAATCATAGAGCAGAATCACAATGTGAGATACCTTTCTGTTCAACACATTTTGAAGTGTATGTTTTTGATTTTCGTGTGCATAAGTAGTTCATGGTGTTGGTGTTGCTTTTTCATGAAAACACAAATGAACATAAAAATTAACACAATGACAAAGAAAATGCTCACTTCACTGCAGTACAACACATAACCGTGTCATGCAGGACATTCTCGTTTAAATACAAGCGACAACCAAACCTGAACCTTCCGAAACAGTAGTGTTAATAAGACACAAGCAAGCAATAGTCTAGACTCTAGAGAACTTAACAGTACTTATCAATCGGTATAGACAAGTCCGGTACCAAAAAGAGATAAAGAATGATACACGCAGCTAAGGTGCACAAATGACAGAGGGTCGACATAACTCAATTGCCGGAATGAATTTTCATCTTTCCCTAAGCAATCCTGCGAGGACTATAGTGGTGAACTGCACGATGTGTTTACTACAGCTGCAGCAACCCACAACAATGACTAATGTGGAACGCAGGTAATCGTACTGTCGCGAACGACGACAAGCGAACCATAATTATGCTGAAAGATCAGACACGAAAGGGAAAAACAAGCATGGTTGAACAGCGGTGAGTTCAATCAATAAATAATAAATCCGGACAATTTATGCCCTATCATGGAACCAACCGGTTGGATAAAAACGAATGAAGTACACACCAATGATTTAGTTATTAGCGAACCACTTAACAGCTAGCACATTTTCCTACCAAAACAGACAAGACCTTTCGTGAAAAGAACATTAACTCATCTACCGTAAGTGCTGATGATTATTACAACAGGAATTAAAGTCATTTTTGCAGTAAGCTTACACCCTATGTGTAGTGAATTTATTAATCAAAGCAGTAACAACGGTGGATAAAATCTGAATCTCATATCCGTCACGAAACGATTAGCGCATTCTCGATACAACTTCTTCGAGTAAACGATCTGCCGTAATCACAATCACAGACAATTTCAATAGATAAACACGCGTGTGCAACTGATTAATCTACACGCTGCTTGTGTTGTGCTGCACGTAGTGCAGCACACTTTCCGTACCAACCCATCAACGTTATCATTCACCTCGTATCAAAAGTCATTCGATATCGCTTTCCATCAAATGAGAATAAACAAAACCTAGATAACTGTTCACCCTTGCTACTATTTGTAACTTTTTTTTTACAAATTTCAAAATAAAAACAGCAGTTTGAGACACGATCGCGCTCAGTAACCTTACAAGAAGAGCAGCCCGATGGACTTAATGCAGTGCAGAATATGTTAGTAACAAGTGTTTGAAGATGGGATTACCGAAGAAAGTGACGAAACGCAGCGTGTGTAATAGATGTTTTCTATTAGTGGTGACGATTGCCTCGATCATCGGCACATCATTTGCACAAGATGATCCAGTGGTAAACATCCAGGGTCTAGGTTCTGTCATGGGAACCATGGGAAAGACGGCCTGGACTGGACGACCCATCTACCAGTTCTTCAACATCAAGTACGCCGAGGCTCCGGTAGGAGAACAACGCTTCCGTGCTCCTCTCAGTGTTCGTCCATGGACGGGTGTCATGAATGTCACCGCTCCTGGTCGTGGCTGTCCTCAGTCTCGCACAATCACGCAAGATGACCCTGATGCCGAGGATTGTCTCACGCTTTCCGTATACTCCAACGATGTAAGTAATTGGTCATGTACTGTTTGTGGACTCATCTAACCGAAATTCCTCCTTCAGCTTACGGCAAATCGTCCCGTCATGCTCTACGTCCACGGAGGTGCATTCGTGGTTGGATCCGCGGAGCGATTCGGACCTGAGTATTTGCTCGAGAAGGACATCGTCCTCGTCGTCATACAGTATCGCTTGGGTACGCTCGGATTTCTCTCTACCGGCACCGAAGCTATCCCTGGTAACGCTGCAATGTACGACGTGCTCGAGTCGCTAGAATGGGTATCCCGGCACAGTCGTAACTTTGGTGGAAACCCACTAGAAGTAACTATCTTCGGTGAGTCTGCCGGAGGACATGCAGTTTCCGCTATGCTCCATAGCCCCCGTGTTCGCGAGGGACTCTTCAAACGCGCCATCATCCAGTCCGGTACCTTGTTCATGCCCTGGGTCATCTGTCAGGATCCTACCGAGGGCGCATACGAGATCGCTCGTATTATCGGTTGTCCCATGACGACTCCTGCCGACATCGATAGCTGCCTTAAGGCCGCTTCAGTGCGGGATCTGGTTCAGGCTCAAGACCAACATAAAGTGAGCACTGCATTGACTTTCTATTCTCTTTCTATTACTCTATTGTTACGTTTTATGTATACATATTCCTCACAGAAAAATGAGTTCAGCTCACCAGGATATCCCAAAGTTGCTGGAGCTTGCATCACCGTAGGAGGAGCTCTTGGGGCCCAAAGCTTCATGCCCGTTCACCCCAGAGAGTCTACTTACTTCCGGAATATTGAGGTCATCTTCGGAATGAACTCCCAAGAGGGTCTTATCTTCTTCAACGAATACTTCCAATATGCTTTAGACTCCCAACCTATTCAATTCAACTCTCACTGGGACTTCCTGGAGTTTCTCAAGACCGTTAACATCAAGTTTGGATCTGGTGCCTTCGTCGATGCCGTTGTTGGCTATGAGCTCCTGTCCAAGGCCACCTGGGAGGAGATGGATCGTGCTAACTTCTCGGAGATAGTTCCTCTGTTCATTGATGTGAGTGATCATGATCGCTAGATGATCTTCCATTGCTTTTATAACCTTCAATTTCTTCCTCCAGGTTGCTGGAAACTTGGCCCTCAAGTACGGATCCGTTGAGGAGGCTAATCGATTCGCTAGAGCGCTTCCCGGGCAAGTCTACCTCTACAACTTTGACTACGTTGGTCCACCATCTCCAATGACTCCCGGATTCCCCTACGATTTCCCCAACTCAGTGGGTCATGGCGATGAGCTCAAGTTCTTGTTCCCCATGTCGAACGTACTGAACGAAGAACACACCCAAATGGCTAAGATCATGGTGGATCTTTGGACGTCCTTTGCGATCACTGGGAAACCTCAAGCCGGCAATGTCATTCCATGGCCACCTGTATCAAGTATGTACTAAATATGTCTAAAAATTTATTCAATTTTTTTAACATGTTTAAACACTTTTAAGGACCATTCGGACCGTACTTACGACTCGTGAACCCTCCGGAGCAGAAAGAGTACTTCGTCCATGAGCTTACAAACAGCGTTGTGAAGGCTAGACAGTCAAATGACAGCGTGCAAATGCAGTTATCTTTTCTAGCATGCCTGCTATCACTACTTACTGCATTGATATTGTAAGATACGATCCATCAATTCAACAAATAAACCTTATACCTATAAGTAGCGGTGTTCCAACTTAGATATAGGGCACGGTAAAACAAAACCATACCTATTAGTAATTCAATTTACGTCATTGAACGTGTGACTATTCGTAACACCAGACACCATGCCCCTCCCCACCGGTATCCAATTCCACCGGTACCCACCAAAAGAATCATAATAAAACATACATAAAAAGCATGTTCTTTTAGATTGATTGGCAGTTTACTGGTCGCACACCGTTATCGTTCTCGGCACGCGTTTTTTTAAACCTTCACCAGAGCACATTCCCGTCAGGCCGAGATGGATACGCGAGCGAATCAATGTCGCAAGCAGCCGGGTTGAAACACTTTGGCAACACACAACGATTCGAGCTCCCTATCGTTGTTGTTACTGCTATCTATCATTCTGCCGATATGATTCGTCATATACAAGCAACCGTGTTGAAGATTTAGGCGCGAGAAGTCACCGCTGCGTTGAGCTTACAAAAGGGACCACCCTGTCGGGGCCGTCGATTAGTCGTCGATTGCCTGTTGAAAGGTTCGCACACTGTCCTTCTTGGAGGTGTTTGTTGGTGCTGGTGGTGGTTGGAGGCTCACACAAAAAAGAAGAAGAACAATCAAAATTTAACAGTGACAATGCATGTGCAGTGGATTTCGGTCAGCTTGGTGGTGTTATCAGTGTGCTTGGTGCCTCTGTTGTACAGTGCCGGTGTTAGCGGTCAACAGAACTCGCCGATCGTAGTGATTGATGGGCTCGGTACGGTACAAGGAACACGGGGCCGTACCGCCTGGACGGATCGGGAAATTTTCAAATTCTACAACATCCGCTACGCGGAAGCTCCGATCGGCCAGCAACGGTTTCGCAATCCAATTCCCGTGAAACCGTGGAGCGGCGTGTACAATGCAGCGCTCCCGGGGAAACCATGCCCCCAGATTGGCATGAACATGAGCACCAGTGATTTAGCGGCCGAAGATTGTCTCACACTGTCGGTGTATACGCAAAATGTAAGGGCCAGTAATGGGAGCAAATGGGGTGAAAATGTGAACTAACCTAGGTTTATACATTGAGTGAGCATTATTTACGCGAAAACGCGATAACTGGGACATAATATCAATTTTTGATAATCCCCATTAATAATCTATTGATAAAATGGAACGTGTAAGTGATTATTGAGCTAGCCAGAGTGCCTAAAATCGACACAAATGCGTCCTCTACAAATCTCCAGAGCTCTTTCCATGGGCAATTCCGAATCTCATGAATAGTTTATGAAACATGTGTCGAGAAAAAACAGCACATTACTAATACCATTACCCATTCCTCATCCAACCCAGGTAACTGCCAACCGTCCCGTGATGGTGTTCATACATGGTGGCGCGTTCGTCGTCGGGTCCGCCTCACTCTACGAACCGGACTATCTGCTCGAAAAGGACATTGTGCTGGTGTCAATCCAGTATCGGCTCGGTCCGCTCGGCTTTCTTTCCACCGGTACCGCCAACATCCCGGGCAATATGGCCATGCTCGATATGATCACCGCGCTGGAGTGGGTTTCGAACAATATTCGCTTCTTCGGCGGCGACCGTACCTCGGTGACGGTGTTCGGTGAGTCGGCGGGCGGAGCAGCCGTATCGGCCCTGCTGTACAGTCCAACGGTGCGGGAAGATCTATTCCACCGTGCCATCATACAGTCCGGGTCCATCTTTTCGCCCTGGGCGACTTGTAAATCACCAAAGGAAGGGGCGCTTGACATTGCAAGGCGCGTCAACTGTGATCGACCGGTGGAAACGATGGAAGATTGTTTGCGGAATGTGCCGGCGCTAAGGCTGATGGAGGCGTACGAGGAGCACAGGGTAATACAATGGCTTTATCTAAGAATTTAGAAAGGAATAACCATCCTCATCTTCATCACGCTCCACAGAACACACAGTTCAACATTACCGGCTATCCGGACGTTTCCGGCGCGTGCATCGTCATCGGCGAAGCTTCACCGTTCATGCCGAAGCACCCGAAAACGCTACCGCGCAGTGCATTCCGCAATGTGGAGCTGCTGGCCGGTACTACCGCACAGGAAGGGCTCATGTTTTGGGAAGGCGTGTACCGGTACGGACTGTCCTACCGGCCGGAAACCATTCAATCCTCCTGGGACCTGCTGCAGCTCATCGACACCATCAACGAGCGGTTCGGCGCGAGCTCGAACGATGGTTCGCACACGTGGCATCAACTTTTCAGCACCTTCCTCACGACCGAGATAGACCGGGCCAACTACACCGAGCTGCTTCCCGGACTGGTGGATGTGAGTATACAAAGAGCACAGCTTTCACTGAAATATATCTTTCGCTAAACACACTCTTCCAAACACAGATCTGCGGAAATCTTGCCATCAAAGCGCCGGTCTTGCAGGACGTGACACGATTCGCTCACGCTAACCCGGGCAAGGTGTATCTGTACAGTTTCGATTACAGCGGCGTACCGTCCATGTACAACTTCTCCTCCACGGACGATGAGTTCAAGTATCCCTACCACAACAATTCGTTTCACGCGGAAGATCTGTTCTATCTGTTCCCGCTCGGGCAGCGTCTCAATCCGCGCGATACCGAGATCGCAAAGGCAATGGTCGATCTGTGGACGTCGTTTGCAGTCAGTGGACGCCCTGCGGCAGCAGCATTAAAACAGAGCTGGAATCCCGTGTCGCGTGAGTAACGCTAATTGTGTGTGTATTTTTTTAGTTTTCTTCATTTATCTTGATACATCTTTTTTTCATTTCTTCAGATTTTAACGGTCCGTATCTAAAAATAAACGAAGCGTACGAGGAACGGCAAAACTATTTCAACGAATTCACCGCCTCCACTGATAAGGCCAGACAGCAGCGGTCGGCGGCTACTCTTTTGGGGCTTTCGCGGGCAACCATAGCCGTGGTAGCATTGCTTTACAGTGTAATTAGACACTTGATGTAATAAATTTAAAAAAAAAAACACTCACATTTCCCCTATAGTACAGACCTTGTGAGAACAATTTCAGAGAGAACTGGCTTAGTTAAGTAAAGTAGGAGCACAATAATAATGAAGGTTATATTATCCACAATGTTAAATATGTTACGCGATCTGGACCTTTCTACATCCATCTTTCCAAACTTCCAAACAACAACATGGTTCCGTACTCATGCGATCCACTATATGCAGTCTTATATGTTTCATTTCTTCACCCATTTTGAATCGGCATATCTGGTTGATTCCATTAACGGAGGGTTTTTAATCTGCATGAAGAACTTAATACATGGCCCAATTCTCAACTGGGCAATCATGTTTCCCTTATTTCTTCGATTCGATTTCTTCGCTCAGGCCTATATAACCGTCTCTATTGGTCTCCCCCATTGTAAAGCAGTGTCCTAAGTCCTTTATTATTTACTCTATTTATAAACGATGTCTGTAACCCAAGTATATGTCAAGGACCTAGGAGTTTGAGTTGATGTAGGTCTTACATTCACCATCCATATCGCCTCCCTGTATGCCTATGTAGCGTATAAGCTCGTAAAACGTTTGGAGTGTTGAAACAAGAATTGCTTGAGATATCTCCAATCCTCTTCGACTCAAGACACTAATCTACTCCTTGATCCGGTCGCTGTTGGAATATTGCTCGATAGGAATCTGGTCATCATCAGTCGCAAACTCTTCAATTTTTGCTGACGGGGAGGGGAGGGGGGGTGCAAATGATTCAGCGGGGCCCCCTTCGATCATCAGTCGCAAACTCTAAAATTTTTGCCGACGGGAGGGGGGGGGGGGTGCAAATGATTCGCCAACCTCGGGGCCCCATCGGCCATCCTTGGGGGCCCTTGTCGCTAGTACTCTGTCCATACGGCATACTATAGAATGGCGATCTACATCAAAGCCAGCCGATCCATTACCCAATCTTCCTTCTACGCTTCACTCCTTTTCCACTGTGTCGATGCACATTTGTTGCTCTCGTCGATCCCCTTGTATGTACCATCTAGTGCCCTTCGTATTAGTGCTCAATTATTCGTTCTCAAACGTCACACTGCAATAGGAGGCAAAGATCGTTTCCTATGTGCGTATGTTCAACTACACATCCTACCCTCATTGAATTCAAACTATCCTTATCATCCTTTCTCCCCCGTCTACTGTCCCTACACTCCTTGGACTATAATTATAGGGAGTTATGAGGTTAGGTTTGAATTACTTGGTTGAGCAGTAGATTTTGAACCAAATATGCATGTAGAAAAATTGAGTTTTTTTGCAACAATTTCAACGTTTCTTTGTGTTTATCAATACTGTTGTGTATGCGATGAGATTTTTGTCAAACGCAAGAATTCTTAGAACACTTTTATTTTACCTGCGCACCGTTGCTATTCACGTGGGTAGAGATCAGTTGTGCGTAATGTTTGTTAATGTACTAGCAAAAGATCAATGGCACGTCCCCAGGGTCTACGGAAAAGTCCCTTCATATGAAAACCTGCTTTCGTATGATTGCCTAGCCCCATTCGAAGGATCCTTGCAAACACCCCCAAGAGGAGGAGCCATAATGGATTTAGCACGTCCAAGTAATGGATCCAAATAATGGATTAAACCTTGAAACAGCCCTAGACATTCCTGCACTAGACCGTGTGTGTCCGATTAGTATCTAACAGTTGATGCCGGAAAGGTTTTCCAATTACTAATTCTGCAATAGACATTCCTCCATACTCATCGCACACTACATTACACTTTTTAAGGTTATCCGGTACCTCTCATACACACTTAATACGCAATACAAGAATAATCCTAGGGATATTTGGTAAAAATGTACATTGATGTCCAAAACCAAATGGAATATCTACAACTTACCTTAGCTATTTGCTTCGGAGGGAAACACGCACTAGGTTCACCTATTCTCATTCATAGATTCCGTGGAAAAAGTAGCCACATTGTTCAATGTGTATGCATCCGGTCACATCCACAAGGACGCCGATCAATCCCAGGGAAAACGAAAACAATAAATAAACATTTGAACGATAATTCATTTTGAAAAACAGTTGCTGCATAGTTTACCTACCTCTATTTCTTCACTTCTTTAGTGAAAACCCTAATTTTTCACAAGCTATTCTACTTTCAGCACCACCAAACAGTAAAGACCGCACATAACTCGCCTTCTCCTTTTCGCTGCAAACGAACAAACGTCAAACGTCGCCGTCGGTATGACGTTTGACAGTTTGCGCAGGGCGAAACAAAAAACGTAAACAAACACACCACATCAACATCACCGTCGTCGCTTTTCGGCGACTTTTCCGCACTTTTCCGCGGGCGCATATGTGTGTGTGTAAGTGCGTGTAGTGATAAAAGTACCATTTCCAATATGCAATTTCAATCAATCAAACCAAAAGATCCATCGCTAGTGTCGTACTTCATCCTATCGTTTCTTCGCATCGTGCTGGTGTTTGTGCCGCAGCTCGGCTACATCCATCCGGATGAGTTTTTCCAATCGGTCGAGGTGGTTGCAGGTAGTAAACACTGTCGTCGGTGTAGCTTTTCAAGGACGGTGCATTATCAAACAACCCCCCATTTTCTTTATCTTTCCCAGGCGACGAGTATGGGCTGGAGGTGACACGTACGTGGGAGTTCAACACAACCTTCCCGATCCGCTCGATGGCAATCACGTACTTTGGCCTGAAGGTCCCATTCTCCCTACTGCGCTTTGCCTCCATGTACAGCAACTACTATCTCGGCATCAATCTGCGCGGCAGCTACGTCACACTGGTCTTTCCCCGCCTACTAATGGTGGCGCTGTCGTTCGTGAACGACTGGAGCCTGTACCGGATCTGCCGGTCGTACGGATTGCAGTACCAATTCCGGCTGCTGACACTCGCCAGCTCGTACGTTATGCTCGTGTACGCTACGCACACCTTCTCAAACTCGATCGAGATGGCGCTCTGCTCGCTGCTGCTGTACACCGTGAGCGATTGTATGATCCACTCCAACACGGTCATCTATCAGCGCGAGTTTCTGGAGGAAAAGTACCGCAAGGCGCAGCGGACGGTGGAGAAGGTGCGGTTCTACAAGCTGAAAATGTCCCTCCCATCCCACTCGCTCAACCGGTGCGTGCTGATGGCGACGCTGTGCGTGGCCGGTGTGTTCAATCGACCCACCTTTCTGCTGTTCGGGATGCCGCTCGTCTTTCACTGGCTGTTGCGCGGCATGGGCACGAAAACGGTCTCGTTTGCGGACTTTAATCTGCGCATTATGATCTTCGTGCTGTCGGCCATCCCGTCGTTGGTGCTGTTCATTGTGATTGACTCCATCTACTATGGGTATTTGACGATGGCGGAGATCGAACGGCAGGAGATTGGCATCAACAACTTTGTCGTGACGCCGGTCAACTTCATCCGGTACAATATTATAGCGGAAAATACGGCCCAGCACGGGGTGCATCCGCTGTACACGCACGTGCTGGTGAACGTGCCACTACTGTACAACGTGCTCGGGGTGTTGGCCATCTTTTCGCTGCTCTCCATGATCTACCGGTAAGGTCCGAGCGTCCTTCATAATGATATACACTAATTCTAAACTTTCTTTGCAGCTTTGCCACCAACGACTACACCAGCCTTCCGCGAGCCCAATCCTTCGTCGGGCTAATGCTGTCGGCCATATTTTTCCCCATCATTTCCCTGTCGCTCATCAACCACCAGGAGGCACGGTTTCTCATCCCCATCACCGTCCCGTTGGTGCTGCTGCACGCCCCAAAGCTACAGGTGGGCCTATCCTCCAGCTACCCGTTCAAGGTGCCCTCGCGCTTCAAAGACTTCCTCTACCACAATCTACTCTGCCCGGCCGTTAGCCCCAAGTATTTGCTCAAAATCTGGTACACAGCCAACGTCATCTTGACCCTGTTCTATGGCTTCCTGCACCAGGGCGGTGTGTACCAGCTGGCCGAATACTTTAGCCGCCAGGTCGACGTGCGCTCCTCCAACGTGCACATCCATCTCGTCACCAGCCACATCTACAGCGTGCCGCAGTGCTTTGTCGGGCTGCCCAGCACGGAAACGCTGCTCGTCAACCCGGACAATGGACAGAAGTATCGGCGCACGAAACAGTTCTTCCTGTACGAGTACGGTTCGCTCGAGCTGGAGCAGCTGTACCGCAAGTTGAAGCTGCTGGTCGACGTGTGCGAGATGCGGTCGATCAGTGCCAACCAGCGGTACCGGCTGTATCTGGCCATCCCGTCCAGCCTGTCGGAGCGGCTGAACGATATCTTTCAGAACCGCAGCACGGCGGCCCTGATCAAGCACAGCCAGGTGCGCGTGTTCTATCCGCACCTGTCGATCGAAGCGATGCCGCAGGTGTTCGGGCAGCACCCGTGCGGCATCAACACGGACGTGGACGAGCTGGACGATACCTGCCCGATCTATGCGCTCGAGGACGAGCAGAATCCGTTCAGTGTGGGCCGGCTGCTCAAACAGTTCTCCTCCGTCGCGCACCAGTTCGGGCTGATTCTGTACCGGATCGAGGTGCGGCGCATTAAATAACAGCTACATTACCACCACCAGCCGCCGTACATGGCCGCAACCCGTGACGGGCGAGCGACGGCCTGGGTTTGGAGTGATACCCGAAGCTAGTCATCGCACACACGACGCATGTGTGTGTTTATTTCGTTTTTTTTGTTCGCCTTTCTTCTTCTTAGACAAGCAGCAGCACACGCGTACCGCGGTACTCTTTTTCCCAGAGCCGCTTTTCCCGAGCCATTCCAACCAAACCAAAAATGAAAAAAGGCACACAATGCACCCTTTTTGTATTGAGCATAATGTACACGTACAAACGATTTTTACAAAATAAAAACACATTATATAAGCTTGCTAAAACATACGATAAAACGATTGGGAACATTTGCAATATTCGTAACTTCGAATTCATCAGAAAGAATATTTTAATTTTAGGGATTTATTTACAGCGACATCAACGAAAAAAAATGTAGCTTTTACCAAACAATGTTTATTTATTTATTTATTTATTTATATAAAATTGTCCGCCAAAATGGCTTCACAAAGTGTGTACTTAATGCTAGTTGTAGAGGTAATAAGGTTGACGGGTACAGATACCATGGACTGGAGAGAGGATAAATTACGAAGACGTGTTCGAAAACGGGACAGTGGGACATCGAAGTCAAACAAGCGGTAGAAGTTGTTGAAAGCCGATACAGCTCGGAGAAAAGGATCGTTCGAACCGTAACGGGCCTGGCGGGATGGGATAGACAGGGGAGGTCTGTCACGAAGACGACGAGAGGGGGCATAGAGAGGAATGGCGGATGGAACGGAACAGGAAAGCTGGAGATAAAACTTGCACGGATGTGGGACTGTCTTTCTTCAATGGAGAGTAACCTAAGAAGACGACAACGGACGAAGGAAGGGATTGATCAGAACCGGGAAGAAAGCGTCGAACAGCTACTCGAGTGAACTTACGCTGGACACACTCCAGCCTGGCCGGCCATCGCTGTCAACGCCTAGAGAAAACCAAACAACAGTGGTGTATTCCAGGATAGGTCGGACCCAGCGGCAGTACAGAGACTTCAAGCATAATAGGGGATTGCGGATTTCGGACGCGAGTCTTATATTGAATCCCTAGGACTTATTGGCCTTTTTGATGACATGATCAACATGTGTATTAAAACTTCTCGTCTAGCCACACACCCAGATCATTTAGCGACGACAATACTCGACGTATAAGGGTATAGGGTATAGCGACATAGGGAGTAACTGAACGGAATCAACGCGGATCTGATAAACGAAATAACGCAACACTTATTTGGACAAAGGTGAAGGCCATTATTGTTACACCAAACAGAGAAGGAATTCACCACAGTTTCGAGATTACCACAGTCAGTAGACGAGGACACAGGGAGGAAAACCTTGACGTCGTCGGCGTACAGCAGACAGCCATCGGGAGAGGGAGTATAGAGTAGCTCGGAATCCGACCTACCCGATTCCGATTCCGTGTTCGGAATCAATTCCGGAGCCGATTCCGATGCTGAAATCGATTCCGATGCTGAAATCGATTCCGATGCTGGAATCCATTCCGGAGCCGACTTCGGAGTTGACCCCGGAGCCAATTAAAGAGTTGACTCCGGAGCCGATTAAAGAATTGACTCCCGAGTCGGCTCCGCAATCGATTCCGCGATCAGAATTGGCTCCGGAATCGGAATTGACCTGGAAATTTCCCCGATAACAGAATCATAATTCACTCCAGAATTAAATTTAGCTCCGGAATGTGAATTAGTTCTTGAATTGAAAAAAGAAGTTTTAGAAGCGAAATCAGTCCGGGTATCTCCATGAGAAAGGATCTTTTACAAGTAAATTTTGATTTTTTGCGGTTATCAATACGTAGTATGATTGGACCCAAACGCCGGTCCAGTGGAGCCAATCCCGATTCGAGAGCCGAATTCGATTCCGGAACCGATTACGCTTCTGGAATCGATCCCGGAACCGATTCCGATTCTAGAGCCGATCAGGGAATCGATTCCGGAAACGGATTCCGGACCTACTATCCGGAATCAATTCCAGAAAACTGCAGAGGTAGCCATAATCGATTCCGACAAAAACTTCATTTTCCCATCACTAGTATAGAGGTTCAGTCATTAACAAATAAAAGAAAAAGAAAGGGGACTAAGAACACTGCCTTGAGGGACTCCGGAGAGACCCATGAAAGAATCTGACAAGCAGGACGAGACTCTTACTCTATATAATGTTATGAGTTTCGTGTTAATCCAGGCCGAAACGAAGACACACAAAATAAATAATAATCGCAAAGCAATAATGCATCAATTAAACTAATTTTTCAACGAAACGTTCCAATTGTTGTAGCTCTGAAAATAGAAGGGTAAGCTTAAGGTAGTATTGTTATATATTATATATTAAATTATCTATTAAAATGCTAACAAAAAATCGAAAAAATTGGGAATAAATATTACAAAAAAGAGATACATTATAGGATTCAAAATAAAATGTTTATTTCTTACATTTTTTTCTTCTTATTTCTGTTTGCTGGTTGCCGTTTTTTTCTCTCTCTCTCTCTTTCTCTATTTCTTTATTCATCCATTTTCCATTTTTCTCATTTACCAGAGTTTACCACAATGGGGATGGTTGTGGTGGTGATGGTGGTTGGTGGGAGGAAATTTCCCCACCCATTCACAATTGCCACGTGCGCGGTATTATGCTATTGGGTTACACACACACACACACACGCGCGCACATACACCCTCAAATACATAACGTATCTCTCCCGTTCCATCGATTGCCAACATAATTCATAATCTTTCTTATCATGCACGCGGATGCGCCATGTTGGGGAGGGAGGGGGGGGGGGGGGGAGGGCTGAGGACTCTTACTTGTGTGTGTACGTGTTATGAGACGGAGAGGGTTCGCTGCTCTCTGCTCGTTGATATCTCCCAAGTTGCATTCTTGTTTGTGTGTGTTTTATACTACTACTTCCTACTACTCCTTCCCTTCCTCATCACCATTTGAATAGTCCCGCGTGGTGCTGGTCACACTGCAATATGACGACGACGGTAACACACATAAAAGTTGAATGATTTATGTTACTTCCTCTTCCTCCCTAACTGCCCCTCAACCTAATGTCCGCCGTGGACCGCCTTCATCCTTCGTGTGTATGTGTGTGTGGGTGTTTTTTTCAACAGGGTATGTGTGTGTGTGTAATTGATTCTAGCATCATTGTGCCTAGAAACGAAATAAATTAATCTACTTGTGTTGTATCCCTTTTTCCCATTGGTTTTGTTTTGTCTGGGGGTTTGCTTTACTTTCCCTCCCCGTTTCTACTTTGCCGTGTGTCTCCTTCCTTTCCCGTGCGTGATTTTTTATACATCGGGGGATGATTTGTTATTAGATTCAATGTCGTTTTCTTTTACTTATGTACTTTTCCCCTTTTTTGCTTTTTTTCACTAACGACAAATGTGTATATGTGTAGTTTATGTTTTGTTTCTTCATTTAACGAGTTTTTACACATTCCTTTCATGTCCCATTTACCTTTCCTTTTCTCATATGGACATTCACCTCTCTTTTGTATGCTGCTGCTGCTGCTGCTGCATCATAATTTATATGTTCGATTCGAATAATCTTGAAACGCTGACCTCACTCAATCAATCAATCTGGACTTAAAAACTAACTACATTCCTTCTCCCTACATCTTTCTCTCGCTTCTCTTCCCCCCCTCTTTATCTCTCCCTCTCTCTCTCTCTCTCTCTAGCGTAAGTTGACGTTGATACCCGGGGCTAAATAATAAGAAATAAAACACTCTATATTCCACCACTCCTTCACATTTTGCTTTGCAACTTGCACACTTTTTGCACAATACTTCTTGTACGCGTCGCCACGTCTAAAGTTGTTTCCCATCAAAAGTTTTTTTTGTTTCTATTATCAAGAGGAGATACATACACATACACACTATCCAGTGTAGGTATGTTTTTTTTTTCTTCTATATGGGATGGTTCTTGCATAGTTTTGAGGTTTAAATTCCTATTCTGTGTTTGTGTCCGCAACACACACACACCACCTCACACTCTTCCAAACACATGCTTCCCGCTCAACGTGTAAGAGGACCACCTTTTTAAGCCTTTCTTGGCATACAATTTGCATTTTGTCGCTTAAAAGAGCAACTTTTGCCACGCGCAATCGATCGGAGATGGATTGGTAGCACGAAAGAAAAAGTTTCGAGTAATGGGCGGTCAAAGCATGGTAAGTTTCCTTCTGTCACGCACACGAATTCGATTCGTTGTGGTACGCTTTCCTGTTCCAAATTGTCGAGATGCTTGTAGCAAACGTCAATCCCTGCACATTCCGCCCGGACTCACGAGATGACCCGACGGCAATGAACGATTACTTGATCTTTTTATGGGTCCTCTATTCTCCTTCTTCCTTCTTGATTGGGGGTGTAGGAGTGTCCCTCGCTTTCTCTATCAGCTTCGTGCTGTTGCTCCCTTCTCTGTCTTTGTGTAACAATCTAAGAAAACTTAAGAGTGAATTGGTTTCTTTTTTTACCGGTTTTATCATTAGAATACATCGCGTTTTATATATTCAACTTTCAACTCTCTTTTTCTCTGCCTTTCTTTTCCTTTCTGTTTCTGCTATCATTATGCTCAACCAGTTTGACCTTTCTCCCTCGTTTCTCTCTCTCTCGCTTTCGCTCTGTTTTGTCTCTTTCTCTTTTTTTTTGTGTAATATTTTTATAGTTTTGCTTCTTTTTGGTAAAAATGTGTGTATGTGTGTCTATGTCTAGCAGCCACACAACCCACTCACACCCATAGAGAACCCAGAACCCAGCCATATTATTATCAATCCTCGCCAACTCCAAACGCACGCACACACTGTGCAGAGCAAGTCTTATTTGCAGGCTTTTTTCTTCTTCTTCTTCGTCTAATCCTTCCAATGGTGGTGAGATACAGACGCATCAACGGGGTACATTCACAGACAGCGTGATGATACTCGTTTGGTACTCGTTTTGCATGAACAAATTTACGTATTCACCTACAGCGACGAGACTCGTGAACCGATCGTTGTCGTTGTGCTGCTGCTGCTGCTGGTGAGTGATTAATAAAATCCACTTGGGGGAGGGTACCAGCTGTTACAGAAGCATGGTTTGCCATTGCACACATTGGTTTGCCACTGATGATCATCGTGCGTCTGTGTTGTTGTTGTTGATGATGCTGCTGCTGCTGCTGCTGGTGATAGTAGTAGTAGTAGTAGTAGTGCCCAGTGGTAGTGGCGATCGTGGTAGCGACGACGATCATAATGATCATGATGGCAAGGCTGCCAATGCTGTCGATAGTGATAGTGCTGGTAATGGTAAAAGTAGTACTAGTATAGATTGCCTTTACGATATCAGTACTACTAGATTCGATAACAGAAGTAATAGAAGAAGTACTAGTAGCGGCTGTAGTAGCGGTAGGAGAAGGAGGATGTTATTGCATATAGTAGTCGGGCTGGTCCGAGTCTTTCTCGAAACGCTTTGCCTCCTCCTGCATGCTTTCCTTTATTTTCAGTATAGCGGCCGATTCGGTTTGGTCCTGAAAGAAATACACATAACACAAATTGTAGCGAAATACCTATTTTGTATACATATAAATAGTTTAAATAAATTGGATTGGGTTTTAAACGTCGAGAAAAAAAACACCTTTCTAGTGGAATGAAAGTTTAAAAATAAAATAAAAAATACTAAAAAAACGGGATGGATGAGGCATTTTGTTAGGGAGATGCAATAAATGGGGAGACACATCTCTACAACTGGGCGGTGTGTGTGTGCGTATGGAAATGATGTGTTTGTTGCTGTGTGTGTTTCAGCGTTTAAAAATTAAATAAATTTAAAAATCCTTTCCATTCAGTGTTAATTTACATAAAAAGTGCAAAAGTTAAGATTATAACATAAAAAACGATCAGCGTTTGTCTTGGGAAAAATGGAAAAATGCCAAAACATTACAGATAACTCAATCGATACACCGCTTCAGCACCACTGTTGGGTCAAATAATAAATAGAAACTATTGCTATGAGCTCGAAATAATTAAATTAAATATCTTTACAGTACGTGGTATTAACAAAACAAAAGATATAGGACAACATTAAAAAAAAAACAAAAAAAAAACAAATAAAATATATGAAGATCATCACTAAAAACGAAACAATTAAAACTCATTTCAAATATCAAACATCAAAGTGGTACATTATGTTGTAAAACCGTTTTCCCCCAAAGATTCCAAATAAATGCAATTACAGTAGTAATAATATTATAAAAAGATAAGCTCTTCTAGGCTATGAGTGATCAACAATTGATGAAGCTTGTGACAGATATATTTATCTCCGCTGTTTTTTGCCGGAGAGATTGGTTTTTACAATTCCTCTACAACACCACTGTCCTTCACTTGTTATATTTTACATGTTTTTATGTTTTTTATTTAATTTTTTTCTTTATAATGACAATGACACTACTCTATGGTGGGAGCGCTCCACATGAGCACTACACACACGACGACACCATCGAACGAGAGAGAGAGAGAGAGTGAGAAAGAGATAAAGTGAGAGAAAATGAGCAAGAGAAAGAGATGTTTTTTTTTGTTTTGTTTTTGTTTTGTGTATATATATCTGTGTTTACTACAGTACGGTTTTCATACAAACAGACAAACAATTCAGTTACTAGAGTTAATGTAGTAGTAGTGGTAGCGCAATTCTATTGTAAGTAGCTTTCGTAGGCGCACTTTTGACACAACGTATCGGATTGAGTATCGGCTGATAACTAACACACAACTTTCCTACACAAACACTAACATAGTATTACCACCCCATACACGCCCCCTTCCGTCCTCTCACCCGCCCATAACAAAAAGCCACATAATAATTTTGACCATCAACCACGAAAAAAAAGAGACAAAGCTAATATATACGTGTTCCTGTGCTTGGCGGGCTGCTGCCGGGCTGGCCGGCTAGTAGCCCCAGGCACATCGGGATGTGTAAGCAGCAAAAACATATTCCACTACCTTTGGGTGTTTTTTTTTTTTGGTTTTGTTTGGTTCGTACGATAGTGTTGTTATACTTCACTTGGAGGCCTCTTTCAAGCCATTCAGGGGTCTCTTTGCTGCAAGTCTGCTGCAGGCGTCATACGATCATCGGACGTCGAAGAGTTGGTTGGGAGTAGTCACTTGGCGCCCAATGCCAATGCAAAATGCAGGACGAGGGGTTTTGCAGAATCTCTCTGGGGGAGCTCCTCCGTCATACTAGTGTGTCTCCATTCTCTTCTGCTCTGGCTTAGCACCATTAGGAAAAGTAGAATTTGTGAACCGCGCAACAGTCTCGTTTTCGAAAGATGGATGGGCCCAACAGGACGGCCGAGACATATTCTACATTAACTGCGTCAATATAAAGGGAGTGAGGTGTGGTATGCTTTATTTTGAACCGGCTTTTGAAACACAAATGATACGCGGCGTGGCGTTCATATCAACTGTAATAGCTAGTAGTGTATATGCTTACGCTGCGCTGGTTTATTTTATCTGCTAGAATTATATTCTATTCCAAAAACAAAAAGAGCCTTTTTCACAAAAACAAATAGTGCCGATAATTTGACGATTTGTTTTTCTAAAGCTTGATTGATTGTTCCTTTCTAACCCTTTTACAACTACTTTCCCTTGACTTTAATCCCTACGTGTCCCCATATTAACTCCTTATTGTTCAATGCTGATGCCCCAAATTACGCTCTCTATCATCTGCTGCTGTTACACAATGGTTTGTAATTCATATTAGAACGCTTGCTAACAATGCTCGGTGCATGTCGTATCTGGCTACCTTTTACAAACACGCTTGAAGAATATGGCGAATGAAAACATCGTTCTCTTTCTCTTTATTTATTTGTCCATGTTTTACAAACACACACACGCACGTACACGTGTCGTGTTGTAGTAAAACACACATACATACACACACACAAATACATTTATCATGTTTTAATTGCATTCTCTTTCTCTTGCTCGTTTGTCGTGCAGGTTGTTTGTTGTTTTGTTTGTTTGGTTGTTTGTAGTGTTCAAATGGATAGTGCTCCACATAAAATAATATCATCATTGTTGCCCCCGCCTTGTTTTTTTTTTGTTGTTTAGCTATTTATGTTAAGAAGAAATATCTACATTCCTCTCTGTACATTCAGGTCATTGGTTGATGTTTTTTTTTAGATTGGGATATTAAATGGATAACGATGTCCCGCGTGAAAAGACAAAACTTCTTCTCTTTGCGTAACTTCTCACAAACGGGGTTTGTGCAGAAACGCTTTTGTTAAAAAAAAAAACATTTTGAATGGATATAAAAATGGAAAAGAAAGGTGCATACAAGTTGTCATGTACAAAACCAAAAAAGTAACCAAAATGAAACATTAAGATGTAGTAGAAATAACGAAAAATAAGTTCCGCTCAAACTGAAGAGACAATTGAAAAACAAAATAAAGAGAAGAGAAGGAGATTTTCATTTTACAATTCAAAACCAAATCTTCCTCAAAACCTATAAAAAAAGAAAAGGGACGACTGTTGTTGTTGTTTTCTTACAGCAATAATTATAAAGATGCGCGCAGTGTATATAGATATATATTTATAATATTATATTTACACAATTTACTATCAAGAGAGGTGGTGGTGGTGGTGGTGTGTGATCGCGGATCGTAACCATTAAATTCAACATATTAAATGCTACCAACATTTACCCGTGTAGGTGGTGATAGTGCCCCGGTAAATGTTCATACCATTGTCGATTGAGCAGTCTGTAAATTACTATTATAGAGGCACACACAACAAACTCGCACCACTCTCATTAATATGAATTGGGGAACTTTTCTTTTTGTTTTTCTTGTTGTTGTTGTTGATTCGATATATATATATATCGAGGGGACACAAACAGTGAAGGCCTTACAGAGAAATATATTAGTTAACAGATGATTTTCTTTATCATTACAATTATCTAAAATAAACAGAAAACGTTACTTGACAGTGCCGTTACTAAAATGGTACACTACCCCTTCCTTTTCCGACTGGCATACTCCCAGTCTTCAGGCCAGAATTAAATTAGAATTTCCTTTTTCATTTAATTTCATTCCCTTTTGTGCGATTAAAAATTACCAAATACCGAAACACTGAAATGAGTGCGCAAATGCAGCAAACTGAACAGGGAGTTTTGTTTTGCAGTGAACAATTTGTACACTGGAAAATCCAAACTCGACCAAACACACGCTATGCTTAATATTTACATTTAAAAGTCCACTCAATAGCGGACGGTGCAACCAAAATTAAAAAAAAAAGATTTATTAATTCATCAAAAGTATTCACCGACTGTGAAACCTTTTGGAAAAGAATCAATCAAGGGCGCTTAGAAAAAAAGATAACTGTGCACGAAATGCTGAGAAATTTAATTTAATAAAAAACAGAAAAATGCCACCTGAATTTCCCGTAAACCGTTTTCAGTAGTAACGTCTGCCCGCCTTCGGTGAACCAAAACATTATGAAGTAAAAGTGTGAGTATGTTAAAATATACATGATGAGTGTTGTTTTTAATCGATTTGTGTGCGTGCACTCGCTTCTCCCCCAAAGTGACGGATCGATCTCAACGCGAAAAGGTGAACAATTTAAAAATGAAAACGTGTTTAACATTCTAGCTTTAAGACACGGCCTTTCTCACGTTGATTGGGAGATAATATTTTAATAGCTCGGTACAGGAACAACACAGTTAGGAAATGTTTTGTGTGATAAAATAATTCGCATTGTGCAGCGCACACAAAATATGCATTTGAGGGAGGTGCGGGACGAAGACCCACTACAAACACACACTTGAGTGGGATGGGGGGAGACGCGGGTAAACTAAATCATATATAATAAAGTCGGTCGCTGTTTTACCCCACACATTCAGCCTTGCGGGTTGTTGTCGATTGGTTGTTTTGTTGTTGTTGTTGTTGTTGCAAAATGTTGTTAAAATGAAGGGTTGTGGTTGTGGGGGCAATGTGAGCGAAGAGGTACATTGGCAGTACACTGGTCACTAGAAATTGTCGAAACTTACGTTCTCGCCGGGACCACCGAAGCCGCCGAGGTTGTAATCGCCCATACCGCTACCGGAGTCTTCCCGTGGCGTGCCCGGACCGTTCGCGGGGCTGTTCTTCATGCCGTCCAAACCATCGTTATTAAGTACCGGGCCGCCCATCGTGTTCGGACCCATCGGTCCACCCATCGGGCCGCTGCCGTCCGTGCCGCCGACCATAGGGAATTCCTAAAATGAGCAACATGCGCGGGAAAGGATGAGCGGGGATCGTGAAAGCACATTGTGGTGATTTTTCAACGATATGTTCTTGCCAACTTACAGGTTTCATTGGTGTGTACATGTTTTCGCCGCCGGAGTTGGATGAATCTTGAGGTGATGGCATGATGGGCGTACCCGGTCCAGGGGGCCCGCTCGGTCCCGGCGGTCCGCCGTAGTTGCCGGGCGAGGACGACGAGTAGTTCATCGGCTAGAGCATCAAAAACAATGAAGCACATTAATAACCCGATTGTTCATATTGAAGAGCGCGATGCCTCAACTCACCGATGACGTGTTCGGTTGCCACTGTGGCCGACCGCCGGCCATACCCATCGGTGGCATACCGCCCGGTCCTAAACTGCTGTTTGGTGGGGGACCGCGCATTCCTGGACCGTACGTGCCCGCTCCCATGGGGCCCATGCCCGGGCCGCGAGGTGGATTCATTCTAGGATTCATGGGACCCATACCTGGAGGGCCTGAACAGTTGTAGTGTGGTTTTTGTTTTGGATACATTTGTATTGGTTTTTTTTATTATTATTGGTTTGTACGATCATATTACAGAGGAAAGGGTGGGAAAAGAGGCACAGAAGGATGGTAGCAGCACGGTGGCACACCAAAGGAGGATAATATATATAATCATGTAATGGAATGACGAGGATGTATGATGATGCCAAAATCACAATCAAACACAATCAATAAATTGCATTTTTGAGACATCAAAACAAATGACATAAACAAAAACAATGGATGATGAAAGGCCACCAACCGACAAAGAAGAGTAGGATGAATTGACATTAGAAAACGACGAGGAATTTCGTAATGAAATATATTACAAAAAAGCACATTTAAATGAGGATCACAACACATATTTCATTAGACGGTATTGCAATAATGCGATTTTTGGCAGATTGCAGAGAGGAGTGTGTGGTAATGATGGAGATGGATGCAATATGATCATAAAGGAAGAAAAGAAAAGAGATGGAAGAGAAAAGAAACACATATATGGATTAACACACCGAACTTTTCGTTCCTGTTTAGGCTAAAAATTGCGCGCTGCAAGCATTAAAATTAGGAACAGACAACGCTAAATATGACTGGAAAGGGCAAAACAAAGCAAAGCAAGAGGAAACTTATGAAACGCAACGAAACACTACGAAACTGGAAAGGTGCGTCAAAGAGGGTGGAGATAACAGGGCAATAGAGGTTGTCTATCTATGTACAGATAATGTAAAAATAAAACAAAAACCGAATGGATGAAGATGATGATGATGGGAAAAGATGATAATTTTTCTTCTCGTGTTCCACACACTCACACACATATGGACATTTATTTCTTAAACTGATTTTTGGTGCAAAAATTATCACATGATCACTTTCAAAAAGCATAAAAATCTTTCACCATCATAGCACACACCTTTGATATTCCCAAAATAAATAAACAGGAGGAAAAACATAAGCGTACCGAATTCGATTGGAAGAGAAAACACATAAAAATAGAGTGCGCAATAGAGGATAGAGCTCAATGAGACACAACCGTCATACAACACGTCGTTGAATCGAACACCATTAAGATGGACTATTATCTTTTATCTACACAGTATTTCATTCTGAAATACCATTCCATTACATAGAGGTGAAAGCTTCAACGATTGAGATGACGGCGATAGAGGGGAACAATAGAACAGTGAACAAGAGATGAAGGAGACAGACAACAATTGAATTGAACAGTCCATTGAATGGAGATCGAGCCAAAGGTTACAACATAAATTCTTTCTTCTTCTTTCTTCTTTTTCACGCCTTCATTAAAAACTACACACTTTTAAAACCGAATCGTTTACTTTCAATTTGAATTTTGTTCTCCGATTCAATGTACTTTCCGATAAAAAGTTAAAAATATACCAAGAACAGACCGGGATGAGAAAGAAAGAGTAGAATAAGAAAATTTGATGCAATAAAAGACAATAAAAGAGCACATACAATCATAGAAAAGAGAATGTTTTTGTAATAAAATCATGAAACACATAGAAAAACACGAAAAAAAATATTAAAGAGGAAGTAACATAGATTAGTACAAGTAGGTGTGTTATTTAAAAGAAAGTAAAGATGTGTACAACAGGATCGGTAACGCAAAGACAAAACAAACAAACAAAAATAAACAAAAGCTTCAAACAAATACCGGGGCAGCGTGAAATAGTTCAAAAGGGGGAGGGGAGACACATCCACTCCGATGTGAGTATTTGTCTAACTCTCACAGGTAACAGGTAAAACAGATAGGTAAAACAGACATACACAAAACAAGAAAGAACAGCAGTGTGTGTAGGAGAATAGTATTTGTTTAACACATAAAAAAACGAAATAAAATACATGAAATGATTTGTAACAACCAAAACAAGTAATGCACAGATAGTGAAAATGGATAGTGTGAGAAAAAGAAAAGAACAGCGCGCACATACACACAGACCAAAACAGGAAAGGTGAATGAAACAGAAAAGAAAACAGAAAGAAAGGGTGAGAAAAAGAAGAGAGAAAGTGTGTGAGTGTGTAGGAAGAAAAGCAATTGCAAGAGAGAGAGAGAGAAAGAGATAGAGAGAGAAGGAGGGAGAAAAATAAAGAAGGAAAAATGAAACTAAAACAAACAAACGAAAAAAAAAAACAGAGTGGTTTTAAGTAGCAGACAAGCGCGACATAGATTGCCTACCTTGCCATGCTACAAAGTCTCCAGCTTCACCTGAACAGAGAACAAAGAACAAAAGAAAACATTGATTCGATTTTATTACAGAGGTTTCGCAACACGGTACACTAAATGACGCCAGCATCGTTTACTGGCGAGCGTTTATTGTTGAGCATACTGTTTTTGGTAGATCGCTGTTTGCCCACAGTAGTATATGGCCGATAGAGTGATCGGAGAGATAGAGAGAGAGAGTGAGAGGATCTTGGAGAGTCAGAAAAGGAGTTTGTTTTTCTCTTTTTAAGTACTCTTTCATCCATTCGATTAGGTATTTGATTTATACACTTGTGAGTTGTTTATATTTTTGCTACGTTTAATGAAACCATTTCAATACTGTAACCGTTTGTTATCTTTTTTTGTTTTGCTTTACCAAACTTTTTACACCTATTCCTAGAGTTCTTTAGTTTATACTTCTTGTTTTTCTTCTCACGCAAATGCCATTAAATAATTGGTTACCATATTATTTTTGCACAGTTTTAATGTAAATTAAATTATTAGTATGAGCGACTAGGGAAGTATACACGCCCATTACTTGGGCCAGGCAAATCAAAGTGAAAGATGTATAATTTTACTGCAAAACATAAGGATAGGATATAAATTTTGCAAACTAGAGAGAGAGCATGAGAGAGTGATAAGAGAGAAAGAGACAGTAGAGTTTTTGGGAATATCAATGGAATACGAACTTTCATTGATAGCAGCAAATAGATTGATGGTAAAAAAGAAACAGAAAATCTTTCGATAACTTAGAGGGATTGGATGGGGGTAGGGGGTGGTGGATCACAGCTCAAAACCAATATAAGGAGGATGGTTGCAGGTGTTTTGCAATTGGAACTCAACGTATTACACTATGCCAAAGACAAAATCGAAAGAGAACGGTGAGGGTAGAGGGACGACTGGTGACGGCGACTGCATAATTACTGGTGGAACAGAAAAACAAAAAACAACAGAGCAAACGAAAATTTTGTCTGCAAGCAGTTCAACAAAAGGCCTTGGGGTGGTGAGTTTTTTTAGGTTACGTATGATGTAGGAAAATGGGGCAAAAAAAGTAAACAAAACTAAACGCTTTTGGTTCGAATATTTGCTTTTCGATCACTTTTACGTAACAATGAATGTTTGTTTGGAAGTTATAGAGAGAGAAAGAAAGAGAGACTTGATAGGGAAGAAGGCGATAAAGAAAGTAAACACGATCTCCAAAAGCACGATCATTTCTGTATTGTTTTGCAATTAATAATCGGCATCAAAATCGTTACAATTATATTGATGATCTTAGTGTTTCATTTAGACAAATTCTAACTGTATGAAGTAAAGCGCGATACTACGGGGTGTTGTCTCGAGAGACAGGGAGGAAGAATAAAGGGCGGACAGGGCGGACCGGAGAGGATCATATCTAGTCGCTTCGGAGGGGGGTGTAAAATATCACTCTTTTATAATTGGTGGAGAGAAGAGTGTGTGTAATGTGGTACACTAAATGATCGTATCCATTTAAAACGCTACCGGACAATGAGGAAGGAATGGAGGCCCAGAATGATCTTACCTTGCCGCGTCGGATCCATACTATTTGGCATCATTGGTTGTCCGGGGGGCTAAAATGAAGAAGCGAATCATTTGTAAGTAAAACTGAAATTTGCATGCTAAGTTGAGCCGTGCGTAACACACGTCTATACTTACACCATTGAAATCGTTTCCAATTCCCTGCGGCATTCTCACTCCCGGCCTGGGTCCTGGTGGATATCGGGGGCCACCCATGAACGGCTGCAATTTAAACAAAACAAATGTTTTATTAAAAAGATTAGTTTGCGATCCAGCCGTAGCCCGTAATTGATAGCGATGATGTGATGAATGTTCCGGAAAAGATGGACAGAACCATTAATGCACTTATGAGCAAGACTAACTCCCTCGTAGTCATGTTGTTTAATGAGAAAATGGAGAGAGAAAGTATGACAAATTCGTTTGGATGTAGTTTTTGTTTTACATTCTATTTCCAACGTTTCTGTTTGATTAAATCAAATGTGTGCGTGTGTTTAATGATTCATAAGAATAGAGACTGGATGATAACAACAATTATTTTTCAGTAAAAAAAAAACAAACACAAATTTTATTTTATTTTATGATTAAGTGGAAATTGACATTTTATCATTAAAATTTTGAGCGAAGACGATGAAAAAGGACAATTTTTAACACACACGCGTAACATAAAACCCATAAACTATGAGGGTCGATAGAGGAAACAGACGAACAGGGGAACAACTAAAATTACACAACATTTAGGCATAGAAAAGGAGAGACAGAGCACTGGAAACACAAGCAGGCAAGAAAATGGTAAGGAAACGACAACTAATTCTTATAGCGTAACGCAACGTAACGCAATGTAACGCAACGTAACGCAACGTAACGATTGTTTAATTTTTAATGTTTGCTTGGGGTAACTGGAAAAAATGAACTCATATGCATATGTATGAGTGTGTTTGTGAGTGTGCCAATGTAGAAAATACTTAATTTACTACCAAAGAACAGAGATAGATAGATAGTTTGAACATTTATAGACACAGCACAACACACAACACGGAACACACATACGTTTGTGCATCATTCATTCTCAACAAAGAAACAGTTAAACACATACAGATTAAACACAACACAAAACGAGCGATACACATTGAACAAACAAACGAATGGACGAATTCCAAAACAATGGTTTCAAGACACCAAAACTGTGTACACAGGAAAAAAATAAATGGGATAACCACACCATATGATCAATGCGATGATGAGATGAGGGGGGAAGAGAGGGTGGAGTGAAATGTACAATGTTACACAACAAAATGATTCTTGTGAATTAGTACCAATGCAATAATGATAATCCAAGTGAGGGAGAGAGCAGTATTATGGACGACGAAGCATTGTCTGCAAATTGGCGGTTACATTACTCTCCCGGGCAAAAAGGGATCCTTCCATGAGGCAGCTTCCCCGATGTGCACATGCATGTGTTTTCTTTTGCGGTCATATCTCCCCTGTTCTATGTTTATTTTTTAGTGTCTTATATTAGACAAATTTTAAAAGCGTTTTGATTTTTATTCAAAGTGAATTCTACGATCATCTTCTATTGCCATTTTAAGGTAATTTTTATTCAGAGACACAACGACGATCTCTTTCCACTCTGACACTGATCCTTTTCTGCATGTCAGAAAGGACGGGGAACGATGCGGCGGGGAAGAGGGCTGGTTGGGAGTTGGACATTCGACGTAGTTTTTTGTTTTTGTTTGTTGTTTTGTTTTTAAATACTAACCTGACCGCTCATCAATTGTCCATGCGAGTTTGGAGGCTGTGGATGTGGGGACTGCTGACTACTAGGGTGTGAAGGTTGTGATGGCCTAATGGAGGAGTTCTGCAAAAATAATCAGTAATAACGACACACATTCACGAAAAGAGAAAGAAAAAGACACGAAACACGCAAAAAAGAGGGGAGGAGGAAGTGGGTGGGTGGGTGGTGGTGGGAAGAATTGGGAAACTAATAAAACACGCATCAATACAAGTAACGGACGTACCAGTGAGCGGGTAGAAAACCACACGCCCAATGGAAAATGCAAACACAACTGCTAAAATAGAACAAACAGAGGCACACAACACACCGAGAGAGGAGACCAACAAAACAAAATGCAACTCTCTACATTAAAATATTATAGGAAAACAAAAAAGAACAACCAAATAGAATAATTTGCATGCGGCTGAATCAAAAGTGACATTCGTATAAAAATAAATCGTTTGAAGGATAAAGTCAATAACGAAGCTTTGCAACTGTTGCAATTGAAACAGTATTTACAACAAAATATAACACAAAACAATATCTAATAAGATTCCAACCCATTAAATTTCAAACTCAAATGTTCAATAGGAAAGTGTAAAGCTATACGAGTTTAAGAGATATTTACAATATGATTCTAGTTGAAATCGCATTAAATTGAATATACCTTTCCTTATCTACTATGCAATCTATGAGTAAATACAATCAATTTACCGTTCAAATGAAAACGAAAAGAGGAAAATAGGAAATTTAAACACAACACAACGGGTGTTTCACTACACCATGCATATGAAAAAGGGAGCAATTTCCTTCACTGTACAGCAGCCCAATACAATTGTGCAAAAGACAGACGACCAATCGCCTTCTCACTCTCCCTCTCTCGCTATAGTAGATTCTAATAACAATAATAGTAAATGAAAAGCAGCAATAGGTGCAACCGATAGTGTTATATTGGACCACACCATAAATATGGTTTAGCGAATAAGCAACACACATACACTGCAAAGGGGGATCTACACTACTCTACAGCAGCACACCGTTATCATCCCTTGCCACAAACACACACACACACATATGGCACACAACGGGAAAGACGCGACTCCAGAACAACAAAAAAACACACACATATCGTAACGATATTTAATTTTGACTTTTTCTTCTTCAGTTTTAGTTCTTGTAATGTGTGTATGTGTGTGGATGTGTGGTGCACCTATATTGCACCTAGGAGTGTGTTGCAACCCTGCTAAGAATGATAGCGGTATTATAATGTATGTGTGAGTGAGTGAGACTGTGTATTTTCCATATGTCGTGAAAATGGTTATGGTGAACGGGCGCTCGCAAACGGGCGACGATATAGGGTGGCTGGTGGTTGGCTGGATGTTGGTGGTGGTGGTGGGATGGAGTAGAATGAACCCCCCCGGCCCTCATGAAATGGTGACTGGGGGAGGGGTGGAGAGGGGAGGGTGGCAACTTACCGGAAAGAAGCCTGAAGGTGCCATCGGGCCGCCGGGCATGCCTTCGTTTGGTGGTAACTGTCCCAGTGGGCTCGGTGCCGGGCCGGCATTGTGTGCTATTCCGTTCACTCCGTACCCTGAACTCACGAAACCCTAAAATGCGCCACAAAACACAGAAAATGGTTAGAACGAGCCGGGAAAGAGTGTGGCTGTGGAGAATGGAAGTTTGGAAATTTTCTTTTAAACAATTGCGGAATCCTCAAGGAAGTCGTCAACTACACGCGATCGAAGATCTTCGACAGCACCATACTGTGATGTTAAATTTTGATTTTTTTCCGAAATAAAGAGTAGTTCGCGATTGGACATCTCGGCAGACCACGAAACCCAGGCCGGAGTTATTTCACAATATTTGAACCATCTTGTAACAAAACCTCAGGACTACTCTCAAAATCCCTGGACATCAATTGGAGACCTCTAGAGGTATTTGAAAATTGAAAATTCGCTTGCCTGTCGCCCTCCAAAGGAGATCGTCCAAAAACTTATCGTCATTCTTTTGAACGCTTTCATCCTCAACTACACCAGTCGTCGTCATCTCTTCAACCCGAATGACCTCAATTGCAGCTCGACATGAACTCTACCGTTCCCGATGTGCAGCAGGGCTCAGAGCACACACTATTCGTGGGCTTTCGAAATCGCTGCACTACCGCGTCAACACAATAATAGTTTCCCCCTGTGTGTTTAGTCTCTCCTTCTCTCACACAGACACACACACAAACACTATCCACTATGTGTGTCTCGTCGCGGGCGGCCGGACGGGCGCGCTCCATTTCCAATCTTTTTCATTTCACACCGCGCCGTTACATCCATCTTTGCATTGGAGAAATTTACAGTTTTTCGTTCGCTTTTCCTAGCTTTCTAACGGTTGACCACCATCATCACCGCCGCTGCCGCACACAGGTAGTAGCACGAATGAACGAGAAAGCACATACAGCCCTGTGTAATATTAATGAATACAACGGGGGCCCAGTCGTGAAAACGTTACTATTGACGAACAACTTCCTAACGGGCCTAAAAAGACGGGAACTTACAACAGATTCCGCCTCCGGCAACAGATTCTAACACCGTGTGCTGTGTGTGTGTGTGCGTCAGAACGGTAGATCGTGAAGGTGGCAACTTAACTTCCCCCCAAAATATACTTACGTAGTCATGAAATGCTTTGGCCTCGGATGAATGCTCGCAGGTGTCCCGTCGCTCCGGTGCCGCACAGTAGAGATCCCAGAAGACACACCACCACGAATGCAGGAAGCCCGGTGGTTCGCCTAGTGTGATGTTTTTCTCCCATCGTATCTGATGCGACGACAGAGAGAGAGAGCGAAAAGAAACATTAAGGATCAAGAGGTAAATGGCAGCAACCGTCGAGATGCGTCGCCATCCGTCACTCTTCTGTGCTTGGATTTGGATCACAATCAAACGCACGAGACTTTCACAAAAATCCAGTGCATAAGTACGACCCGGTCACGACGATCACACATCACAACGTGTCTCATCTCATCTTCTTCGTCGCTGCTTTACTTACCTCCGATAAGAATGTTTGTGCTGCTTTCGATGCTCCTACGTGTAATAAATATTCATATACATAAAGTGCAATTCTGTGAGAGGGGAGAAAGAAAACGGAAAAGAATTAGTCAAACATCGAACGGTTGGAGAGAAATCGGCCGCTTAACTGTCGGTAAAGTAAGATGTAAGTCAACTACGAAAAAGGGTTACGAAAGGGTTGATGTGGCTACGGAGAGCTAGCTACAGCAGATCAACAGAAATCAACGCATTAAAACAATACATAATTATCCTTCGTTATCTCGCAGTTTCACGCATTTCGCGTCAAGTCTCTGGATGAGGAAGGAAGAGGTGCAGCACCACCGCCACCACCACACCTTCTCGATCGGACATTATCGATGGACGCGCTTTGGTGCCTGCCTGCCTGCGGAGCATCACCATCCAGACACAATCATCGTACTTCAGGGGAAGGTGGGATGATCATCAATCCCTTTTCCAGCTCAAAAAATCCCAATTAAAGGAGAAACACCCATCACACGTTGGCAGAGAAGGAGCCGCATCAACCCGCATCCGGAGCAACAGAGTACACTAACCATGGAACGATGGCTTCCTTCGCCGGAACGATTTACTGTCATCGTCTTCTTTGGACAGCACATCTCGAAGGACAATCGCTAAGACAAGCGCTCGTGTACAGGAACAAAAAACACTCTTTTGAAATGAGCGTGATGATCGATCAGAGTGACAAGGGATGTTTTTATAAAAGAAGATTGAGACAATTTCAACAGATCCAGGAAATGATTAAAAACGTTAGATCAAGACTGAACTATAATATAGCGAGAAAAATAACACATTCTAGTTAGTTAGTGTCTCCAACTGGTCTGCTCTTCTAAAGGCCGGATGTCTTGGTTCTATTTCAATACGGACCCATTCGAAGGAATAAGTTTTATTAAACCTGTATATGGGCCGTTACGTGACTGCCACTAGTCGTTGTCATCAAAAAGATGAATAAGTTAATTGATATCTATTTTAATTTTTTTTTAAATCACTACCACTATGTTAATGATGCTAAAAAGCTTCAATTTCAAAAGGCATTACATATATTAATTAATATCGAACATCAGAGCTTAAACAATCGAGTATGCCCTAAAATCCACCCAAAAATAGTAAATACTTTCCATAATTATACACACACATAGACACATGCATGTATGCATGGTACGATAACAATACATATATTAATTACATATATTAATTAATATCGAACATCAGAGCTTAAACAATCGAGTATGCCCTAAAATCCACCCAAAAATAGTAAATACTTTCCATAATTATACACACACATAGACACATGCATGTATGCATGGTACGATAACAATAACAAGCTTGATCGATTGTCTTCTAGGTCTTGTCATTGTTCAACACTTGTAAGCAAGGAAAAAAGCAGATAAAATTGCTCAACTGCCACGGGAATCGATCCGACGACTATCAGTATACAATGCCGAGCTGTCAAAACGCTCGACCATTCCACTAACCGGCAAAGGAAGCGCTAATGGCCTATAATAATGATAATGCACCTTATGCCCATTGTTCTGAATGAAAATGAGGCTTGTCACAATTGTTGAAAATGTTGGTTAAATAAAAACAAATTTTGTGAATAAAAATTGGCAAATGTGATAAAAAATGCATTCACAAGTATATGAACAAAATTCAAAAATATTTATTTAAGCTTCTAACCCAACAAAAAATGCTCCAAAAATGTATGATTTTACCATTTTACGTTTATTTCATCAAAAACCGCGATGCTGCTTTAAACAATCTCCACCTCTGCCACTAGTCTTAAGCTTAAAACGCGCCAGATTTTGAGTTACGTTGTCTACCGCTCACTGTGACGCGCGTCGTTAAGCCACTTCACTCCTACCATCACATCGCAGTCTACGCGCCTGGATCGCAAATCAGCTCGAGATGATCGGCCCCAGGAAGCCACACAGAGTTTGGTGGTGGAATTGGACGTGGCGCGCGATCGTCGCAATGAAAATGACGATCGGTCATCAAGAAAAAGCGGTCATACTCAGGCAGCAGCAGCACCAGCAACAAAAACCATCGCTAAGAAACCAGTCAATCTCCCAACAAAACCCGGAGAAGAACACGCAAGACATCGTGCCGTGCGCGCGCTCAAGACGAAGGGAGCAGCAGCAGCAAAGAGAAAAGTAAAACAGGTTTTTGGGCGATCTACGGAACGATGATACGTGACGGCAGCGGCGGACGGGTGGAAGGTTTTTGCTTTTATTTCGATACTCGATGCTGCTGCTGCTGCTGTGCTTGTTTTACGTACCCCACTGGCGATACGTAATATGGGTTTATTTTTGCACACTATCCGAGAAGCTTTCGCGTCTTATTTTTCGCGCCACAGTCTGGGCCCCACCAGAGCGAGTTCTTGTGCGCGTTTGTTGGAGGCGGTTGGTACTGCTACTGCTTCTCACCTGTGCATACACACTGTTATAACCCCCACAGGCGTACATAAAATGCTTCTATGTATACACAAACACACGCACAGTGGAGAAGAAACTCTTGGCATCCAATGAACCTCCTCCAAAAAAAAAAACCGCACGATCGAACATATTTGGAGGAGCCGAGAACTGGGTTTCAACATGTAAGCAGCAAACAAGCAAACTAACTGGAAAAAAATACATCGAAAACCGTATTTCTAGGAAACACAGCTATCTTGCGAACCGATTGCGCAGAACCGATAAAAAATGGGGCAATTTTTTTTGCGCTCAAAGTTCGAATTTGCCCTTCAACGGGTTGACTATTGGTGTTGCTCAACCACACAACCCACAAGGCTTTCTCCTATACTGTTGTTTATTTTAGTTATAATATTTAATAATGAAAGAGATCAAAATTTCAAGGACAGGATTTTTAACAGATTTTCATTGAAAATTGAACGTATTTTAGATATTTTACAGTCAACCAACAGCAACGCAATTGCATCTCCGCAGTTAGAAAAGTTCGTTCATAACATCGTCCACAGCAAATTGTTTATTATTCTTTCCCTCGTCACATATCTTGGGGTTTTACCGGATATGGGGTGACGGAAGGGTGTTCCGGGAGGGCGGGAGAGTGGCGCCGCTATTGCTTATCACACCGAAGGCCTTCTCCCTGTTGCTCTCTCGCGCAGCGATGTTGATAAGACGGGACCCGTCCACGGCTAACCAATAGCAACATCAGCATTATTAAACGCAAGCATAGAAGATATTAAGTACCTTCACTGCCCACCCCCTGCACTTTCATCGCTCGTCAAAGCTTCTCACACAAGCGTGCGCGGCTCGCCAAATCACGCGCTCGTCATTACGAACTTTAACGTCAAACGCTGTTGCTGGCGTACTCATTTCGACATGTGCATGTAATTGTGTGTGCGTGTGTGTGTGCTTGGAAAGCAGATAAGACAACTGGCCGCAATTCAGCGCCAGAGACCTTGAGGGGAAAAAAGGTCGGAGACATACACCTAACAGTATGGAGACATCTTGCCAGACAAAACGAACATTTCAAGTCTATATTAGATTAGCATGGGGCTAAATAATGCACAATCTTTAATTAAGCTAATGATCGTTTTTAAGCTCTAGACTAAATATTTACAATTGAATCGTATGTGCACACATTACTAAGAAAATCTGTTGACAGAATTAATCAGAGACACTCTCCCGCATATCATCATTGTCCGGGGTAAAGTGACCCATCAACGTGAATAATGAACCTTATTTTGTCCACACGCTGCACTTAATTAATGCAATAATTCTTATTAGCATAATTAATTACACATCCGTTTTGTTGTAGAGAAGTGCACGCTTTCAAAGTGTTTTCCTTCTCTGGGTGTGTGTTTGTTCTCAAGAATCTTTCTGGATTATTAATTAAGTGAAGTCATAGATATATGGTGGCATGAAAATAGCGTTGTTTCAAATCCATCCTTGTGTGTTTTATCGAGAATTGCAAGATAAAATGTTTCCTGAGAAAAACTACCACCTTCCTCCTATTGGATTAAATTGAGACTTGAACTCGTGACATGTGACACAACAAGTACCAAGTACCAATGGGTTTAGCACTGCACCACGAGGGCTCCACTGAATTGGAGCGTTATTAATCCGTTTTTAGTGACGAGTAAACATTTGACTTATCAGTTCCAATCGATACATTAAAAATGTCTGAGAACTGTCTAAAGATGAAAATTGCGAAAATTGCAAAATTTTCAAAGCAATCTAAACCACAAATAAATGCAAGAAGTTTCATCCTTACGCAAATTAATGCATACTAAAGTGATCCAGCGAGCATATGGACCTTAAGAGCTCACTTAAACATCAATTCTAGCTAACAAACATTTCTGTTTTAGAACGACTTTTTCATCTCGAATGATAAGCTTCCCTGCATTCCTCGCTAATGAATAATTAGAAACCCAGGGCCATCATTACACATATCTTCATCATTAACCCAGCCTATTTCCTTTCTAGTTGCGCCCTCCCGTTGGCCGATTACCGAGAATGATTACCGTAATTTTCGTTCTTTTCGCGCAAAAGCATGATCCAACGGAAGGAATGCTTTGCCGTCTAAACAAATCCACAATTCACCTTCTCCTCACCCACTCACGCCGCACAATCGAATCTCGGACCGGAACACCGCCGCCACACAATAACCAGCTGTGCAAAATAATGTTGGTAATGAGTAGAAGAGGGGAGGGGAGGGGGATCTTATCAGTTGTTTTGACGTTTTGCAACAACAACAACCACTAACTGGAAATTCCCGCCCTACACTTATCACTCTCTCTCTCTCTCTCTCTTTCTCGATAGTTGTTTCATTTAATTTTGAAAAGGGGTAGCTAACCACCAGCGATAGCAGTCATGGCAGCGACACATTTTCTATGCGAATTTTTTGTGCCCTTAATTTTCATTTCAAAACTACAAATATTTCTAAAAATGCATGTACCGTCTTTGAGCAAACAGTCACCATCAGAAACAGCATCAAATAAAATCGGCTCATAAAACGGGCTCTTCGCGCACCGCCGCCAAAAACGCATCTTCGCAAGCGCGAACTTTAATTGCATTAAAAAGAAAAATTCGCTACCATTCTTATTAAAGCTGCCCCCCTCCCGGCGACGGTGAAATGGCGATGATGATGATGATGATGATGGCGGTGGTGGCGGCTGCTGGCTCTGTCTACTAGCAGCACCACGCACCACCACATCACGTCGACAAAACGATGTTGTCCAAACAGCACATGCCTGTGTCTCTCGCTCTCTTTTTGCAAACTCCACATCCAACAAAACCAGCGAAAGAAATATTTGTCCAGCTCCCCGACTCTTCCTTTAGGGAGTAGGTCTCTCTACTCCTCTTCCATAACTACCCTACAAGCGCCCCATGTATATCATTCCGTTTCTCTAGGACACCGTGGAGAGCAAGAGCATCACTTCTGAACTCTCAACACCACCTCCTTTTCCTCTGCTGTTCCTTTTCCAACTTCCCGCGATCAGTGCCGTTGGTCCTTTGTGCAAGCATTCGTCAGGATGCGTCCTCGCTCTATGTGTCTGTGAGCACGGATGCCAGGATGTTTTCTCTCATATCTCGCTCTCTCCACTAAAAAACCACCCAAAAAAAAAAGCTTCAATTTCTCACAAATTCGGAGAGAGAGAGATTCGATGTGTTCTAGAGGAGAGCGGAGCATAGGTCTGTGCTATATACCCAGAGCGTAATATATGTACACCTTGAGAGCTGTGTATATACTCACAGAAGCGCACTAGACCATACCACCCTTCTCGAAGATGGAGGATGAGTCCATTTACGTCCATTTTTTTTTGGTACGGGAGAATCAGCCCTCTCCTGCTACGGCGCTGTACATAAAAGGACACTGGCGTGAAGATAGTTACAGCATAATTTATGTATTTTCCAGTCACTCACCGGCAGCACCAGTACACACTCACACCGTTTCGTGTGCGTGTGTGTTGTTTTGGGAGGTTGCCCGCTCCCTTCGCTCATTAACCCCAACACACCCCATGGTTGTCTCGTCGGGAAATGTGAGTTCCACGACATAGTTTTTCCGAGGCCGGTGACGAGCAGATGGGGCAACAATTAACAGAGATGGGGCAGAGCAGGAGCTGGGTGGGTTTTGGTGTGCCGACTGACTCCTGAAATGCTGCTCGCTCGGCTCACCAAACGGTCCCCCCGCCACAGATCTCTCGGCACAGGCTCGCGCGAGTAGGAAAGGTTATTCAATAACGCACAGGCAAATAAGCATACACATGTGGTGTGTGCTGTGGGTGGCTTGAGGGTGGATGGTAGAAGGAACACACACACACACACACCACTGGGCGTCGCGCGCGTACACAATCACAGATTTCTTCTTTGACAGCAGGGGAGGGCACACGCAGGAATACAAAAATATTGTGTGCGCGCTTATGCTCTGGTGGGAATCGATTCTCAAACAAGGGGGGGGGGCAGAAAGATGCGGATAGCAAGGACCTCCCAAAACCGTTCCCACACACCTCAACAATTCGCTGCAGGTTCTCTCGTGCTGCTACTCGTGTCTATTCTCCTCCTCTGTGCGATCAAAATCGGGAAATCGATCCATCAAAAGCTGCTGTTACTACACACACACGCACACATGCACGCAGGCGGCGGCGGAAAAGTTTCGTTCGGCAGGACTTTTCAGGAGCCAGCAGGTTTTTCTTCTGCGGGCAGGTTGGTTATTATCTTAAAACCCTGGGAACCGTGCAAATAGGGCGTGTAGTAGTCGCTTTAATTTTGTCAACAGAGCGCGATTGGATATTAGGTCAATTTTAGTATTTTGTAGAACCCATTAATTCTATGCTAGTTGCCAATTAACCAGTACAAAGCATTGGTGTTTGAACCCAGAAGAAAATTCTCAAAAAAAAGGAAACCCAAAAAGATCTTTACTCAATTAATTGATTTTTACTCAAAGCTATTCAAACATTGTTTAGCTTTTGGTGAGTCGACAGACGATTATTAGGATGGCCGTTAGGTCTAATGGTGTGGACGTGTCGGTTTTAACAATTCAAAGAGTTCAAAGAGTTGGTTGATTTTTCTTCTAGATCCCGATGGGAATGACACTTACTCTTTTTATTGTTATATTCGCTCTGCTCTGCTCTGGTATCTACTTGGGACGTTGGGACATCACTGATGACTGAATGATGTACACTGCCTCACATCAGCAGGGTAGTTACAATTCTGCCTGTGTGGTGGAGGACCTCGGTCCATACGAATCTTACCAAAGGATCCTCTTTCTAAGGTATTATGTACTATTCCTCGAAACTGGCTCAAAAGAGTAAAGCAGAACATTTCAGTCTGGTATAGCTCTATTTAAGACTAGCATGGCCACTCTAAGGTATCATTAACAACAACAACAATAATGACTCATTATTTGAAACAAATTCATTGAAATATATGTTTGCATTCAATACGGAACCATAGATAAGAAGTATATGTAATCAACATACTTGGAAAATAGGCCTAATGGTTTCGTAGTACAGTCTCTAGTACCAACTGCACAAAGGTATTCTTCTTGGTGCATATAAAACTGTGTTACTCCACACAGCAAGTTTTTATCATCCTGTTTCAGTAAAGTTTTTTTTTTTGTATTGAAAACGAGTCAGTAATTACTTATTATACTGAAATTCTGTGTTTTTCCATTATTTTCAAGAGTTTCACAAAAAAAGATACTGGATACGTTCATGTTTTAGCATAGTTCACAGAAAATTTAAAAAAAATTACATTCCATGGAATTTTAGAAAAAACAAAAATTACTAATATTTGCTATTTGTTATTTTTATTGAAAATGGAGCAATTAAAAATCCTATCAAATTGTTCTATCTGTCAGAACATCACAACAAATTATAACACGATGTCCACTTGTTGTTCGTAGTGTGCTAAAAAAGAGTCAACTTTTAATCGCTAACAACTTCTGAAAAATTAGTAATTTCAGAATGGCTTTACACCGATTTCAGAAAACGAGCTGTCATTTTGGTGAGGGTCCAACTGAACTGAATGACTAAGAAAACTTTTTTTACTGAGACGATTACTGCATTTTTAGCTCAAAAAGTTTCAGCAAAATATATTCTTTATAATTTTGAAAAGTTCAATACACATGTATGATTGATATTTTGTCACTATTTTCAAAGAATATCATAAAGACAAAGGGCGAACCATTCACAAGTATGATACACAGTTGTTGCCGGTAAATTTTGGCTCCTACTTCCCTATTTGTGTCTCTAAGGCTTCAATTTAACGCTTTATTTACAAAATTAATAAGTTGATAGATAATAATTGCATTGATGAGACTTCAAAACATAACAATTATAATGCCAGTTTTGGAAGTTTTAAATGGAATGATAAAAGTTGGCATGTATATTTTGAGGTACAAACAATGGCTTTGGAATTTATAAAATTACATTATTTAAAAAAAGAAAACCAAATTGCACGGTTTTTGAATTGTTTATGTGATTTAAAATTACAATTGTCAAAAATCTACTCAAATACCTTGTAAAAATGATCATGTTTCCTACAAGGATAAAAAATTGATGACTTACAGACGATAATAAGTGCCTTAGAATCAAAAAATTGATGCACAATGTTTTGAAAATTGATGTATTAGAAGCAAAAATTTATGCTTTAGAGCCAACATTTGGTGACAACGACTGGAAGCGCAATAATTCAACTCTAAAGCTGTCAGCATTCAATTTGGCGAAACACAACTATCTGTTAGATACTGAAGAGAGATGTACACATCTGTCTCAGTGTGCTCAGTCGGTAAGGTTTAATCCTGCAAGTGAGAATATGGTTTCAACTCAACATGAAGAGTTTATACGAATTTTGATTCTTTTTTAGGATTTTTTTTTCACATTAAGTCACTAGGCAGCTTAGACTTTGGAGTGATCATAATCCGAAAATAGTGAATCATTAGTCGTCAAAGTGAGATAGAAGTGAGTTGAATCGTAAAAAAGTAGTAGCAAAAGGATTTGGAATCTCTTATTAGTATACGGAACTTTTGTTGCAGTTCATGAATTATAGAATTTGAACTGCTCATTCCATGAGAAATGCCAAATGTCAATGCCTAAGGGAATAATCTATTCCCTTTTACTCTGAACAGTTCTGCAAAATAGAAATAGAATTCTTCGTAACAGATAGATTTAAAACGTTTAAAAAATAAGAAGCCCCGAGAGACCGAGGTGAAGAGAGTTCGACCTCAAGGTAAAGGCGTAAAAACAAAAGCTGCATCACCGTGTTTTTGGCCGTCCGTTCACATCGTGGCCAGTGACGAGTGTGTCTTTGGGGTGGTGGGGGTGGTGGTACGGGTGGCCAAGAGGGGAAAGCGTTTGTTTATCGATCGAGAATCGGCAAACTCCTGGGCCGCTCTTCGGGGCCAACAACACAGCCCCAGCAGCGCCTAGTGGTGCTGTCCGTGTGTGTTGCCGCCGCGCACCGAATAGTCGAGAGCACATTCGAACAAGCGCAATATGGTCCGAGGTCGTCGTCGTCGTCGTCATTCGTCCACAGTCCAGGCAACCCAACGGAGACAGACAGAGCTAAAGAGAGAGAGAGAGAGAAAGAGACGTAGAGCACACCCTTGCGTCGTGCGAGGGTGACAGCGAATATGTTGCAATCCATGCCTTTTGCGGGAGATACTGGGCTGAAGTACGACACGCACTGTTCCAAGCGTCTTCGTCATCGTGCGAGCGGCGACAAGACAAGACACAAGTGCCTTCCACACACTCCAATGTACAACACTATCCGTACACAAGGAGGGATGCCCGGGGAAGGAGGAGGAGTTTCTTTCGCTGCAGTGAATGCCGCGATGTAAACAAAACGCCTTTCTAAGCTGCCCCAAACGCCCCGCTGTCTCCCCACACACACTCGTCCGAGGTCTAAGATCTGCTCGTATGGCCATTCGCCAAGGACCAACCGGAGTGTGTTGGCAAGCGCATTCAACGTGTGTGTGTGTGTGTGTCACACGCCGACTGTGATGTGACTTTTGGGTTGCCAACACGAGGAGATGGTTACAAAACACACGTTTTGGCGAACAAAACGCAAAGGTAGGCTCATGACCGTTACACAACACACCAGCCCGCCGCCGCCGTGTGATACGTTTCCTCCCTCTCACCCCACTCCGCCCATTCCATCTTCCATTTTCGCCCTGTCCGAGGGAAATTCCTTTAGTAACAAACACACAAAAAATAACTGAACAGAGCGACCCGCCATCACCCGCCATCGTTGGACGTGTGTGTGCGCGCATTACAGCGCCATATCTCCTACGTCATTAGTTTTTTGCGCGACCACAGAGACGAGAGACCGTTGAAGTGAGAGAATGGAAATAATGCGAAATAAAATAAAAGAAAGAAATGAAGGGATATTTTTAGGACGTCCAGGGAGGAGATCCACAAATACAGACAATAAAGCGCACATGAAACTAGCTATGAGGGGGTGAGGGTGGTGCCGACTTCCACCAAAACCACTCGCGACACACCTGGGGAAGAAAGGAAGCGTTGCTTCTGAGCGCCAATCAAATAAGCAAAGAAGGTGAAGCGGCGAGGTTGTTCGATGCAGCCCGTCCTGAGCCGAGTAGTTTTATGATCTACAACTAAACCTTATTTTGGAGTGAATCATCAATTGTTGTTTACTAAATCCGGATTCAATTTTGATTGTAAACTATACTCTAGTTTATGTACTCGTACTAAAATATATCAATTTAATAATAATCTATTTAAATATTCAATTAAAAATATTGCTATTCATGATACAATATTAAAGCGAGTGGGAACACGGGGCGAAATGGACACCGATTATTCAAGCATTATTGCACAAGATGGGATAAATGGAAAGACACCAACCAGAAAGCTTTCAACCTGTCATTAGAACAATGTTCATCATCTGTGTTGTGTTTTCCATGCCCAGTGGACAAATGCGCGTTCCGCCATATGAAATCAGTAATAATAATCTTCAAACAGTTTGATCAAATCAAAAATCAATCATAAATTCAGCCCGTTGCCGCCAAATTTCAGTGTTTCATGAGAATGCATCAATTTTTGTCTCTAAGTCAAGATTTTTTTACTCTTGTAAAAATCATGATACATTTACAAGATATTTGAGCAGATTTGTGATAACTGTAATTTGAAATGATGAAAACACTAAAAAAATCGAGTATTTTTATTGTTTTTTTTTTTGTAAAAAAAAAGAAATTTTATGGATACTAATGCCATTGTTTTAACCTGAAAATACATGCCAACTTTTTACACTTCGTTACAATTTTCAACATTGGTATAAAAATGATTACATTTTATATTCTATCAATGAAATTAGTAACTGCTGAGCTTCAAATTCGCTAATTTTGGAACACACAGTTTCAGACATTACGTAAAATTTTGTAAATAAAGCGATTGACTACAGCCCTTAAAGACAAAAATAGGTGAGTTAGAGCCAAAATTTAGTGTGAACCTAACCTCAACGAGCCAGCGACCACCATTCGACGATTGTTAACATTATTTTCAGGCTGATAGAATCTAAATATAAAACTTAAGGCTAGTTTGTCGCATAGTTATATATGGCGTGTTGGCATGATTTCAGTCGCCAACTGTCAAACTCCGTTAAATAAAACTGGCTAGTATAAAGAGAAAAATAGAGACTGAGATGCTTTCTAATCCAAAAATGTCAGACATCGCTCTGGATATGGAACAACCTTGCATAGGAGCATACAATATGCAGCCTTAACAAAAGAAGAAGGTTAGTATCGTAAAACCCCCCAAATAGTGCTTCGACCGGAGCAAACCCGGGAGATCGAGCTTAGAGCAGATGCGTCCAAACAATAGAAACACTGACTTGCATTTTATAAGGATTTTGATCATATTCATAGACAAACAATAAAAGCACAGAATGATGGAAGAATAATTGTGTAAGAATAAACAAAAATCAAAAATAATAATTAAACTGCTTAACATGCCCATATTGCCCTATATTCCCATACAAGCAATTGAAAATAAAATCATAGCTACACCTCAATTTTACAAAAAAATGGGGTATGATTTTAGATATCCCATTCGATACCAGCCATTTTACTAAATATTAAAATGGACATAAACCAAAAATAACTACAAATATGTTTCAAAAGCTCTTTCTAGTCTTAAACGATACGGCACGTGGTTTGGCAGGCTCAAACCCAATGTCTGGTGCTTTGGCAAACATCATTTAAATTCCTCAATCCATGTGAAAACAAAACCGAACCTTCGTAAGACCTCATTATTGGAAAATGCCTCGCGTACGCCACTAAAATGGACATTAAAACACCTTCCTTCAACATTGTACGGATTTTTTAAAGAGGCTAAAAAGACGACGACATGATATGATCGCGTACACACCCCACCAGAAAGCAGCACAGCACCAGCAGCAACGATCGACGGAACAGATCATTCAAGCATACGTGCACACAGAGAAAGAAAGAGAGAGATAGAGAGAGACCCGCAGAAGAAGTAACGAAAAAGGAAGGCAAGAAAATCAACCAGACGTTCAAGGTTGAGGAATATGCGCGCGCGGTTAATGATAGGAGTGAATCGTGTGTGAGTGTGTGATGGTCGATGAGAAGTTCTTGCACACACATCCCCCTGCAGTGTGTGCTTTTTTATGTGTTTCTGCGTGTCTTCTGTCTCTGCACACACAGGGTGAAGATGGAACGACGATCGAACTAACAAAGGGAATGATTTGCCATAAATCTTGACGCAAACGTGCGCCCTTTCGCTGCCTGGAGAGACTGTGAGGGTTTACGAGCTACGACTGGAGCTATTTAAAAACGTGTTTTTCCTTCAGGACGATATCTTGCAGGACATAAAAATTTGAAATACATAAATTATAAGTTAAGTGGAGTGTCCTTTTCTGGGTCTTAATTAACGATCATCGAACGATGATCATGTTTTCAAGTGTATTACGAGTAACAGGAACTACACATTTTAGAGGCAAAACGACTAAAAAGATAGAATTTGACCAATCTAATGAAAAATTATTAGATATCTCAATAATTTTAAAATGGATCTTTTAGGTACAGATACGTGAAATTGAACTAGGAAATTAAACAGAGGTTCACATGGTTTTTTTTAAGTTTCACGACGATTTTGACGCAGAAAATTGATAAATTGTCAATGAATCGTGTGAAAAATACTAAAACCAACAATATATTATGTTACGAATTTATTATAATCAAAATTCTCCAAAAATCTTTTTTATAGTTTCCAAGAACAGCCCTTAGATATTCTCTCAAGTAGTTTCCAATATGTTGTTGGAGTTAGAGATATGTAAAGTTGGCAATAGTCCGGAGTTCCGACTAACATCCAACTCCGGAAGGCAGTTTCACCCAGCATTATCCCCGCATTCGGGCTTTTCGAAATCGTCTGGAGCCGGAGTCGCCCGGAGTCGTTCGGAGTGGAAGTCGTCCGAAGTAACCGGTAGTCGGCTTTCGAAAAAAGGCCTGTTCACGAAATGCACACACAAAGTGAAAGACAAAAAACAACGAAATGAAATGCCTGATCACAAGAACATTGCACCTGACGGATCCAGTTGACTCCGATCGACTATACGAAACTCCGGACGACTCCGGGCAACTCCAGACGCCTCCGGACGACGCTGGACGCCTCCGGACGACTCCGATTCCGGGCAGAACTAGAGGTTCCGATTTTGGTTCCGGAGTCGGACTAACAATATCCATACTGGGATCAGTCGTGGCTGAGTCCACAAATCACTAGTTGGAGTTATCTGGCGATCTTCCTTAAAGTAACAGACTTTTTGGAAATGTATGTATGAGTGGTTCGTCAGCAAAAGTAAACAAATTTGTGCTATTCATGATCGAACTAACGACATACCAGACATTTTAATACAGAATTATTGTTCTTTTTGGGCTACATTGGAGGTCCTAAACTGAGACGAATTTAGTTTTGACTCCCAACGTTTCACTTATTTCGTGACTTTTTCACGCTTTCAAAAAAGGGCAGGAGGATGAATGATATCAGAACATCAGAATCAGGACAACGATTGCTTTTCTTATTTACAATAATTAACATTTCGTTACATAATTCGCGTTTAAAAACAGGTCTTTGTCTTTGCTTCTGAAGAGCAGTTCTTTGATTTTGAACAGATAGAAAACACGTTCAATTTGAATATCAAAGATAGAATTGTCAGCGCCTATTTCGATTACCACTCAAGAAGTGACCATACAAGGTAAATTAAAAGAAAACTACGTAATTTCAAGAGATCTAACTGTCAATACAATCAACACAAAGTTTGAAGAAAAACTAGTAGAATAATAATAAGAAAATACACATTAAATACTCACTTTTCCCTAGCTTGTGCATCTGACGGCACCGCCGTCCCTTTGCCTTTCGCGTACATCTTCACCAAAGCGCAATGATGGTGGTGGTGAAGGTGATGGTGGTAAGGGTGATACCCGTACGCTCCGTGCTGCCTCCTTTAAGCGTGGGTGGGATGGATGGGGAGGGGGGTGGTACGGTTTGGTGTCTTTAAGATATATTAGTAGTTGTTGCTGTTGTTTGCGGTGGTATCCGATTGGTCGCGATCTTCTTCTTCTTTCTCCGTTCAAACGGTGCACCGTCACACACTGCGAGCTGTGTCACCAAACAATCTCACACTAGCACGCGAGCGCACACACACACGCATACACGGAGGTTTTTGGTATCCTCACACTACCAACGATCAGCTGGGTGGCCCCACCGTTGGCACTTTCTTGCCGCCCTCCCGCTCGGTGCTTGACACACAACACAACAACAACACCCAATCCGAAACAATCGCACCTCCCGTGTGTACCTCGCCTATGTGTATGAGTTGTGTTACTCTCTTCAGATCGGGGCTGTGGAAGGAGGGGAATTGGCCAGATCCTTTTCCTTACTGTAACAACATGTCAACAAACACACACACACACGCTCACTCTCCGTGGTTGTGTTGTTGGCTTCCGGCCCTACTACAATCGCTTCACACAACACACCAGCCCACAACAGGACACACAAACGCGCGTCACAAACACACACACACGCACACAGTTGCTGAGGGACGATTAGGATCGATTTTGACCGATAGCAATCAACGCACACGGCCTGCGATACACACACCGACACACATGCAGACGCTTTTTCCTTCTCACTCTTTTACTCACGTGAGATTTGCTCACTCTCACACAGACGCACACACACTCAGAGGGAAACACCTACATAAAATACACCGCTCACTTTCCAGTCGATGATGATGAGGATGGGTGAATGAAACTCTTCCTTCTTCTATTGGTTTGCCGATTGTTTAACCGCACGCACACAAACACACACAGACACAACGGTTACGATAGATTCCACCTTTATTCTGTTTCCTTTCCTTTCCTTTTACAAATAACACTAACACACGCGTACAAACGTCCTGATGGGCTCAACAACATTCAACGGGAAGTAAAATGGCTGCAAAAAAGAGAAAAAATACAATATGTTCGATTATTGTTAGTTTGATTTTTTTTTAAATTATTATTATTTGAAGGCAATAATCCTTGGCAATGATCCGTCCCAACACTTTACACCATGTTGTGTTGCTTTTCGAGAAGTTTTCATTTCTAGGATGAAAATGAGTGCAAACCAAAATTGTGCACTATTTTGGTATTATTTATTCGCCATACACAGACGCGCACACACACAATCATTACACATTTACGTCGTTTGTGTGGAGGATGATATCGTTCACCGATGATATTGTGCGCCGCACACGAATTCCAATACCTTTTCCCCGAGGCCGCGCGCGCTTCACGTCACACACCAAAAAGAATAACAAACGTCATTCGGAAATAATAGAAAAGCGAAAAAAATAAATGCTGCTGCCCGCTGCTTCAACCAGCGCACACATACACACTCACACGCACGCATGCACACACAAACAGTGCGCGATTAGTGTCTCTTTCCACCACACACACACACAGAAAAGAAACAAAAAAAGACGCTTCGCACACACCAACACAGCCTTGCATGCATGTACGCACTGCTGCTACTGCTGCTTGACGTATCGAAGCTCAATAGAAACAGAGACAAAAAATACACACAAACACACACACAAGCACAATAATGGCTGCGCTTCACACTACCCCACGCACTGTCCCTTCCATCCTTGTGTATGTATATTGGGCCCTGTTTTGTTGTTGCCATGGTGAGCGTTTGTGTTGGTGCATCTCGCAACCTAATTGTTGATAATAATTACCGCTGACACGGCACACACACACAACGAAAGAAGCACAAACACACACACACGAGCCGCCTAATGTTTCACTTCAAAATAGACACGTATGTGCATCGTTTCCCATTCGTAGTGGAGAGTGTACGTGTATACGTGTGTGTGTGTTTGTGCTTGGCTGAGTGGAAGTGTGCTGAGCAGGAGAGAAAGAGACGGCAGCAATAAATCGCAGCAGTAGGGGTTCAACCAAATGAAAAACCAAAAACGCAGGCGACCGGGGCAGGCAAAGCAGGCTGTTGGCTTCAACCTTTTTTTCTTTCTTTCTTTTTCCCCCATTTCGAGTGTGTTCTCCGTCGTACTGTTCTTTTCTGAATTACCAAACAAATAAAAAAATACACACGTTAAAAATCGAAAGATTGAAAATATAGACACTGCTTTGCTGCTGAATGCCTCATTTTTGGAAGGAAAATTTTGGCGGCTGTCTTTCATTTTCTGCAAGCAACATGGTAAAGTATGGTTCCAGCGAGAGGTTGTACCCTGCAGCAGACATTGAACTAAACAATTTTATACGACAACCATCTTTCTCTCTCACTTCCTAACACACTTGCTTCATCATTCGCGAATAAACACAACAGTTTTTCAAACAAACACATCCAAACGCCGAAAAAAGCGGTGCCCAATTGCCTTTTTTTCTTTCCATCCACACAACACTGCCGCTGCTCTGTTCGTTGACTTTTGCACGCAATAAATGTGTACACACACCACACCAGAGGAGCTCCACAGTTCCCTCAGCAGTGTCATCACACCACATACAGCGCTGGCTGTTTTTTTTTTTTTGTTTCTTTCCTTTTCGCCGCCACTTCAATTTTACACACACTCGCCATTGTGCTGCTGCCACAACACACACGCCAAACACCACGCGTTAAACGCACTTTGTTCATTTCACGTGGAATACAGAAAAAAAAACCAGAAGCAGGAAAATATGGTGGTCTTGCCAAACGGAGTGAACAAAATATCTCACACACAGCAAATAGCACAATCCCGCCGGATAAAAACGCAGCTGGACGTCGCACTTTCACACACACCGTTTTTTTGCGGCTGCTGCTACTGCTGCTGCTGCTGTCGATGCTGCTGCTGCTGTCGCTGCTACTCTGCTGGACGACGACAAGATACCTTCTGCACACTTCCGTCGTTGTGATGCGAGTAAAGCGAAGGCTGCGCGGATTCGGCGCACGAACACTACCTCACGGCTCGGTATTATTCCGCCGCTCTTTGACTGCTTTTTGGCTCCGGAGGGTAGCGGAGGGGAGCGGAGGTTCGCTTCTACCTGTGTCCGGGGCAGCGGCGGACGTGTGGCAGTGTGGCCCCTGGCAGTGCTGTCAAATCGGAGCGCGCCGCATGCTTTGACGAGGGTTACATTTTTTTTTTTACGTTTTTATTGTGCTATAGTATTTTAAATTGTTTTGTTTATTAGATTAGAGGATTTTGAAGCCTTTCATAGGAGTGATATAATTTTATTTGTTTCACTTTTTTAAAAGTTCATCTGGTGCACTATGTCTATCGTCGTAATCTAAAAGGAATTGAATTAGCTAGTTACTTTGCCATTATATCATTCTTAAATGTATCTTGTCTGATAAGAATGTGAATAACGTTTTGAAAATATAGTCAGCGAGTAATTCCTGTGGAATGACATAAGCTCTAGCCGAAACTCATTGTTTTCTTTATATTTTATTAAAGTTTCGGTTCAAAAATTGAAAATAACGTTTTAATTTAATTTTATCTTTTTAAACATCTTCCACCACCTATGCTCATTTTTATCATAAATTATTAAAGATAAAAACGAAAAATGCATTTCGTCCATTGAATACAACTGAACTACTTCACTGGTTTTGTTGGTATGTTTGAAAATGTTGATGTGTCTAGTTCATGGGTTTTTAAAAAGGCCCTCCATAGACATCCATTTGATTTTATCGGATATCTGATACGACACATTCTAAAGCCCCTAACGCCCGGGTTACATATCTAGTGTAATTAAACGTTTAATATTGTTATTTTTGCAATGCTTCATTCAGTTTTAATCAGAATATGGCTTATCATACACCAAAAGAAAGGAAATTTAATTCCCCGAGCATTTAAACTATAAAAATTCTTAATGATGCAATTAATTCATTATTGTGGAACAAATTTCCGCAGAAAATTATCACTGTCGTTTAGTAACATTGTAACGCCACACCCTGTATTTAATCGAACATCACAACAAACTTGAACAAACGAACAGAGTTATATGAATAAACAACGTCTGACATCTATGACAAACAAGACAAACATCGTCCCAACCATGTCAAATTTCATACCATTCCAAAACCACTCCTTCGAAAAATAGCATATAGAGATTTCATTATGTTAGAGGTCAAATGTTGTACTATTTGAAATTTCAGACTGAATAGATAAATCGCATTGACAAATCACCTGCAGCGGTGACACAAAGAGAAATACGTTATTTATTTATTTTTTTTTATTCAGAAGGGACGGCTTTGCCGTATTGCTTAAAAAATGTATTATTTGATTTCAAAACGATACAAAATATTCAAATGAAAAATTCACAAAACGCGTGGCTGCCAAATTGAATTAATTAATGAATTCCTTATTTCCCTTTCCATCAACATCAATAACAAAATAATAACACTTCTGTGTTAAAAAATAAAAACAACATTGAGCATTACCAAATCAATAGGTGAATGAAGACAATTTGCAAAAAGTAAAATGAAAATAAATAACAAAAAAAAAAAACAAATGAATTGAAAATCACCCTCCTATAAATTAAATCGAGTTGGACAATCCTGAACCTGGGAACGTTCTGCCATTACGCACACATCCAAAGCAACCCCGCTCCGAAAGACCGGCCTCAATGTGACAGATCAAAACATTTTATTGGCAATATTTATTCACCCCCCGTTTCGCGTCGATAAAAGTGTACATTTTCTTGGAAATTTCCCTTTTCCAAAAGCAAAACCACTCCAAAAAGCAACTCCAAAACCAATCGCACACATCCGTCACATTGCCAACAATTAAACCCAATCGCCAGCAGCTTGAGACAGAAGCGCACGGAGCGAGTAAGCAAAAGACAGGGATAGCCAATCGCAAGCGAGCAGTGCGCGATTATATTGAGCACGCGTACGCACACTACCATCCCGCCACTGTCAGCTTCGGTATGGGTGTGTGTGTGACATATTTACCTCTTAGCCTCATTACGTCGCTCGCTGGGTGAGTGTGTGTGTGGGTGAATTAATCGAATTTCACTAAAAATTTCAGGCGTCAACACAATCGAACGGACCAAGTAGTAGGGTCGTTTTCCACTACAAAATTACACACCGTACTAACATGCATTAAAAAAATACCTTTTTTGGCTTAAAATTCTAACCACAATTTTGTGGGGTTTTGCTTACGACTCACACACACACACACACACTCTGTCCTTTTCTAGTTAATAGCGGAGAGAGCGAGAGAGCAGCAACAAAAAAAGCGACGTCGCTTCCGAGAATGATTTTCTCCCTTACAACTTCTATTGTGTGTTACCAACCTGTGTGTATGGCGTTTGTGGCAGAAGTAGCAGCAGCAGCAGCATCGCACCGTTGTAGTGGTGGTGTTGGTAGTAGTACACACGATTGCATCACGACGACGACGACGACGACGACGACGACATTCGCTCTCCTCCACCTACACCAATCATGCGCTTTTTATTGTTCATCAAACCGCGAGTACAGCACTAACCGGTGTGTGTGTATAACAGAGGATTTTTTTTATATTCATCCAGCCCTTAATCACCAACACACACACATAGAAATCGCTCGAAATGCGCTTTCAGCTACACATTTCGTTGCCAACACCACTTCCAAAAGGGACATTTTTCTTCATTACATCGTTGGGGCTACACAGCGACGATTAATCTCAAAAACTCAATCACGCATACACACACACACACAGATACAGTGAAACGTAGCCCCGCGTACACCTTGTATCAAACGAAAAGGCAGCAAAAAGCAGGACAAAAAAAATATGAACGGTACAGCCGATATACACGTCAAACGAGCACGCGACAACAGCAAAAGAAGAAGAAACAAAATCAAAGATGCGGGAAGATACACAATACACACACACACACAGTGGTGTTGGAGGGAAATAAAACGTTTATATACGGCTATATATTGCACTCTGCACACACACACAGTCTCGCTATATGTATTAGCAATATAAACGCGCTTGTATAGAGAGCGTAAAGCGAAGAACAGCGTAAGGAAAGAAAAAAAGCAACCAAACGAGAGAGGGTAGCCGGCGCGGGACCCAAAATCCCGGATCTGTGTTGTAGCCCCCAACCGGGGGGGGTGAAAAAGAGAAAGAAGGAAAAAAACACCCAAAAAGAAAGCAAACGACCCCAGAAGATGGGAAAAATTGATCGGGAGCATCACCGTGTGTGTGTGGCGTTCTGAAATATTTTTCTTACTCTTCTCTCCGGTCCACAAAAGCAACCGCTTTAACTCAGTGTGCGAGCGAGCGAGCGAGCGAGATGGGGTGTTACAGTAGAATGTGTGTTACCTATCGGCTTGGCAGCGAAAAACAGCAGCAGGCGCAGCCAGGGAGGAAAAAATCCACACTTTTCCATACACACGCACGGGTCCGATTTATCTCTCTATACCTCTATCCGCACTAACACAGCCTCGAGTGAGCTATTAAACACTCCTGAGCGCACTTCTGCTCGAATACACAAGCGTAAGGGTTGGTGTGTGCGCGCGGCTTTTGATGCGGTGCTTGTGTGTGTGTGTGTGAGTGAAACGAAAGAAGAGGGTAAAGAGGAAGATTGAGGCGAGCGCGCGCGCACGCTGATTTCCGTATTCCTCCTTCCTCTCCCCCCTCGACCCATTCCCTCTTCAATCGAGCGCGGTGGCAAGCTGCGGGCAACATGAATATATAAAAATTGCTACAAATACGACCGTCATACATACACACCAATACCAGCGCACACACACCCGGCTAATGACAAACAGTGCGCGCACGGTACAATCATTCCCCCTTCTTGGTACGTAGCAGCAGCGCGGTGTGTGTAGGGCAACATCGGTGGAAGAGAGTGTGATTGAGGGAGGGAGAGAGAGAGTGGCAGTGAGTGAGTGAGATGGAAGTAACAATGCGCTGCTGCTGCTGCTGCTACCTTGCGTTTGAGTTGCCATTGCGATGGAACGGGGCAGCATAGAGAAAGGGAGAGGGGGGCAAGGTGGGGTGTGGGAGAGTGAATAAGGGAAGAGGAAGCAAACATCACCAACGGCAACCTCGCTGCGTGCGTGCAGCAGCAGCAGCAGCATGGGTTTGCTTCGATGCCCACCACCCCCGCCCCCGTAGCTCCCACGAAGCTAAAGGAAGCAATAGAAATGTTTGGCGAATCGGTATGGTCTGTTACTATTTGTTCTATTTTTGTTTTCATTTGTAGCAATTGCTGTCCTTTTGCTGCTCTTGTTTGGTTTTATTTCATTTTATTTTTTTGCTTTTTCTATTCTTTTTTCGTTTTTTCATGTTTTACTATTTTATTTGCAAATTTAACAATCGGTCAAGCGTTTTACTTTTTGTTGTTGCTATTTTTACTTTATTTAAAGTCTGTTCTGTTTATGTCCTTTATTTTCGTTTATTTTTTTGTCTTTTTTGCATTTTATTTAAACAATTGAGTTTCTACTTTCTCAACTACTTACATGTATTTTGCAAGTAGGATTATGTGCTCGTTTACTTATAATTAAAGTGTTATATTTTCATATTATTTGATTGCAAACTGCATGCAAATTCAGGACCTAATAACTAGTGTCAAAAACTGTACTATATAAAACTGTGCTATAAACAAAATTATACTAAAAAAACACAAAAACATGAAAAAATGTTTAAAAATATTACATCATTAAGAAACATGAATTAAAAGGAATAAAAATATGAAAATTGATAACAATATACTTAAATTATACTAGTTTATCATATGAAAAAAAAACTATCCACAAAGCAATAAAAACATAGTATCAGTTAACACAGGATATGAAATGGAATAAAAAAACATAAAAACATGAAATATGAAGAAAAAAATTGAAAAATAAAACAAATATTAAACTTGAAATACACCAGATTATTTTATGAAAAAAATATTAACAGAATAATAAGCATCAGTTACAAAAGATATGCAGGGGAATGAAAGTAAATTTAACTTAAATTTAACATTTAACTACGTTTGTTTTAAGCAAAACAACAATACAGCAAAAAAATTAACAAAATTACCCAATTTGTAGCAACAAAAAAAGCAAAGATAATGTTAATAGAAAGGATAACGTTGCTAAAATAGAGCGCCAAACCCCTTTGGAGCCTTTTGCCACGCTAAACGAACGGACACAGATTGCAAATCCCATGCTAATCCTACGCCTAATAGCGCTTTTAAGCTACACCGTCTCGAAAATCCCTCACGAAAGAAATTCACTTTGATCATTCGTTCTTTTGTTTTGTATCTAAAGGACACGTCGAGTGAGTGAGAGAACCAACAGCAGCACCACCACCCAACTCCTCGGCAGCATGATCTTCAAAAGAAGAAGTATGACCACCGATCAAAGAATTGTCCTCATCCGCTCGCCGCAGCCGCCAACGTCGCCGCCTCCAGCGGCCCAAAACTGCAGCCCTAAACTCGTTTGAAGAATAAACATCTGTAAAGGCACGACCACCAAAAACTCGACCGGTGGACACCACCATCCCTTGCACTGAGACGGGAGACGAGAATTTGGAGGCATGGAGAGAGATAACAGGGGAGGGAGCCTGAAAACCCTAAAACCATAGGGTTTAGGAGTACATAAAACCATACATAAAGCATGCGGGGATGCACACAGCACGTTCGGTTCGATCCTATGTCGACCACCCAGCACCCACCCCCTCCCACCAACCCCGCCACCCGCCCTCTTGCTTCCTGGTGGCGCTGTGTGTGCGTAGCCTGTGCGTTCGCGACTGCTGCATTTGTATCCTGCTTATCTATATCTCACCGTGCTGCTCACCACTTCCAGCCGAACAGGTGGATTAGTGGGATAGTTGGGCGAGCGAGATGGAGAAAAAAGAGAGAGCAAAAAATGAGAGAAATAGAACGATAGAGAGACAAAGAGAGAGAGAGACTTTCAGTAGTAGTCCCTTAGGCCACAGTTTTAAAGGTTATTTCCCAACACAACGTACACCCGCATTCGATGGCGAGAGCGGGCCTGGCTACTTATCGCAAACTTTCTGGAGTTTTCTAGATCGAAGTTTGTGTATGTAAACATGCAAAACACTCCCCTGTAAACCCCCTCAACTCGGGCTCCAGAGGTTTGCTTGCTGCTTCAAAAGGATTGATAAGCGAGAAGTTTATTGCCATGTTTGGCTAGGTTCGTTCCGTGTGTAACCGTTTGCTGTTTGTACAGTTCAACGATCTTGTTTGACTGGTATGAAATTGTATTAAGTTGCTGTTTTTTACATTTCTTCTATGTTTTTCTTAGATACGGTCTAGTTTAATTATCATTTAGGCAAGTTTTTCTTTTTTTTTCTTTCATTTCATGACATTTGATCCATATTTTGCTCTAAGCCTATAAATTATCTTGTTTGTTCTGTTCTTTCATTTTTCCTTAACTGGTTATGATGCGTATTATGATTTTTTCTACTATTTTTTTTCATATTTTTCTATATTTCTGTTTTCTATTTTCATGTGTTTTTTCGGTTTGATTTGGCTTTCGTTTTTCATTAGTTTTGTATTTCTGTGCAACTTTTTATGGCATCTCCTTTCCAGTTACAAATATCTTGGGGTTTTCATTTCATTATTTTCCCTCTCCAACTGTTTGTTGTTTTTGTTATAAACATTTAATTAATTCATGTCGTACTTCTTTTACTGTTTTGATTTCTTTTTAATTGTTCAACCAGCTTATTTGTCTGTTATTTCCTTCATTAGATGAGTTTTTTTTTACAATTTCCAATGTATTTTGTTGTTGTTTTTGCATTATATTTGTCTTCTATTCTTCTCTCAATCTCTCTGTTGAAAGCTACTACCTGTTCTTCACTTGTTTTGCTTTTTATGTTTAAAACTTTAGCATTCCTTTACTTCGCATTTAACCTTCGTCTGGCAACTTTCTTCGCCATCAAGCCTGCCCAGTGCCGGTTAAAGTTAGCACCTTCACCTTAGTCCAACGCATTTCATACTCTATTAAGCGCTTTTCCGAGCATTTCTCCCCAAACTGTGTATGTACACCGGTGTGAGTGTCCGTTTTTCTCCATCATTCCTTCATAAAAAGTGTTCAGCAAAAAAAACCCAAAAAGATAAAAATAAAATCCACCTACCGACGAAACCAAAAAGAAAAAAAAAAGATGGGGAAAACAATAGCACCACCAGGCCAACATTGCACGCATGTTCATTGTGCACAGAATGGAAATACATAAGCCTTCGTCACCTTTTGCCGACGCTGCCTCGACCCCGGTATCCCCCCCCCCCCCCCTCGAACGCCCAGCATGACCCAGAACTCAGCCGGGCCAGCCAGATTTTCAATTCTGCTTCACTTCGCACTTGTGGGTTGAGCATGGAGCATTTTTCCTGCCACCTTCTGCAGGGAAGGCCTGGGGGAGGTGGCTCCGGTTGGGGGGGGGGGGGGGTTATTTTTTCCGTTTTTCTTCCCAGTTTTGCTGCGTGAACAAAACATCAAACTCAACACACACACACAAACGAGGGCGCGCGTTTATGTCTCGCTCATCCCTTACCCGTAACTCACCCCATGGCTACACCACCCACCCACCCCTGTCCGTCCATTGTTTCTGGGGGAGCTGAGCTGTGGAAGGTGATTTAGCGTATGACGGTGTGTGTGTCACGCGGGAGAACATTTTGATCGAAAGAAGCACATTAGAGAGAGAAGGAGAGAGAAAGAGCGAGAGAGAGAGAGAAATAAAAGAGAGAAAAAGAAAGAAAGAGAGAGCGGCGAAGGTGAGTTTTTGCAGGCTCGGTCGAATGCGAGACTCTCTCTCTCTTTCTCTCTTTCTCTCTTTCTCTCTCTCTCTTTTTTTGTCTATTTTTCCCTCTCTCGATTTCTCTCATACTTCCTCTATCCGCCACTTACAGTTCTGTCAGATTTTGTAAACTCTCATCCTCCCCACCCACTCAAACCCACCCACACAAACACACAAGGCGAATGATAACGATCGTCATAATTATTATATCAATAATGTCCGAAAGGAAAAGAAAAAAACATCAAAACCACCCACTACCCCTCCATACCCACTCCCCTCCAACCCATCCAGCAAGGGGGGAGGGGGAGGTGGTGGGTTTCCGTTTTTTCGCAAAAATATTCATCCGGCCTTCCGGTGGAGCTCGTCGTGAGTGTAAGAGAAAGAGAGAGGGAGAGAGAGCTAGAGCGTTTCCGACCCGCGCAGTACACGAAGGGAAAGGGTATGGGAAGGAAAAAACACAAGGTGAACACACCACCGATGATGGGGTGAGCCATCGATGGGGGGGGTTGGTGGCGCGCAATGGAAAAAGATGAAGAGTAATGATATCTCTCGCCGTCGTCGTTGTCGTTGTCGTCATCGTAGTATGCGTTGGGTGTACATAAGCCAGTGGAGGGTGGTGGTGGACGCTATACACACGCATCTTTATGTACACACGGCTGGTGGTGCTGGTGCTGGTGCTGGGATGCTGTCTCGAGCGAGCGAAGAAGAAGTAGCGAATAAACGTATGGAGGGGGGGGGGGGGGGGCTGTGTGCAAAAAAGAGAAAGGCAGTGTAACTGGGGTTTGAGTCGGGGTTGGGGTTTATGAAGAGTGAGGGTAGAGAAGCAGGCATGATGATGCTAAAAAACGCATAAAAAGTGGTATGCTCACTATTTCCAGCCCAGCCGAATCCCCCTGGAGGTGTAGGTTGTTTGGTTAGTTTTGGGCATTTTAGTGGGTTAAATTTATTTATTATTAACATAAAATGTTATAAATTAGTATAAAAATTATTGCAAATCAAATTTTGAGCATTGACGAAGGGAATTAAGTAAATTTAGCACCGGCATGAAATACAAAAGAAACGCAAACAAAGAAAGAAAAGAGAAAAGTAAGCAACCTACTTGAAAAAAAATCAATGACTAGAATTGTTTCATAATGCCAACAGGAAGTGCTGAATAATTAAACAATTAAACAGGCAAAAACTAATTGCAACAAATAAATGCTTCAGTTTAAATTCAATCTTTAACATTAATTATTAACTTTTCCTGAACTCGATACTGAACGGCGTTTAAAATCTTCGTTTTTATTATTAATATTTTCGAATAATATGAAAACAAACAATACTTTACATCTTCAGTTCAAACATCCAACTTTTGAAAATGTTGAAACTAAAAGGCTTTTCCATAAAGAGATGAATTATAATGTGCAAGACATAATCTACAAGACATTAAGAATGTACGATTAGAGGTATTTTGGCATTGAAAAGTACTTATAAACTTGAAAGTGAAATAATTATCCTGTATTGAACCATAAGTTGTTAACGCAAATCTGATAACAAATCTGAAGGGTAACTACGAATAGAAAGTAGCCGAATAAAAATTGCATTTACAGTCGTTTCAAACTAATTTTGGCTCTAAGGCATCAATTTTTGACAGTGCGCATCCATTTTTGCCTCAAAGGCATCAAATTTTGACTCTAACGCACTTATTTTTGTCTGTAAGTAATCAATGTTGGACTCTTGTAGGAATAATGATAATTTCACAAGATATTTAAGCACATTTTGAACAATTGTAATTTTAAATCAAAAACAAAAACCGTGTACTTTCATTGTTTTTTGAGAAAAAATAATGAAATTTAATAATTTCTAGAGCCGTTGTTTTTACCTACAAATACATGCCTTTTTTCGCTTCATTAAAACTCACAAAATAACTGATTGTTATCTTTTAAATTATATCAATGAAATTATTCACTACTTACCTTAATTTCAATAATTTCCGAACACACAGTTTCAGAAATTATGTTAAATTTTGTAAATAAAGCGATTTATTCACAGTCAAAAATTGATGCTTTAGAGACGAAAATTGATGCGCACTGTCAAAAATGTATGGCTTCTAGGCAAAAATTGTGACACGCTGTCAAAAATTGGTGCCTTCGAGACAAAAAAAAGGTGAGTTAGAGTCACAATTTAGCGGCAACGACTGTATAGGAATTGGAAGTATTCAGATGTAAGCGGTTTCATTGATTAGAAAATGTTAAAAAATGAAAATGTTGGTAAACTAATGTTAAACTAATGTTAATGTATTGGCAAATGTAGAAAGTGGCTTAAATTCTTTGTTCCGTTTGTACCGTTTTTGTGCTTCGTTGACTCGTATCTACCGGCGGGTTACTCGAACGGGAACGTCAGTTCTAAACCGGTACCAACATTAACATCATGCACGTGGGAGTGAATTTCCGAAGGCAATATAATGGGCCTGAATAGACCTGTATGTTTCCCATATTCATCGAGTTTTGTTTCAGCCCTTCACAACCGGTAGTTCACATTAAATTTTGTATATCTTTAGGCAATTAAATGAAAGCATTTTAAGCTTAAATAGCATGAAACGCTTAAAACACAGGGCGATGTACTGGTGCTGGGTTTAGAAAAGTTTGTTATGAAATAATTATTTTTTTTTTATTTTATTCCTAACATACATCCTATATACCTTTTAAGATTGTATAATTATTACAATTGTAAATTTAAATAAATAAATTGGATTTTTCTTAGTAAAATATGAGTAAAATATTGTTATTTTAATAATCAAACTAAACCCATTGGAATTACTCAGCATTTAAGTCAAATTGTTTGGTTCTAAGAAGCATCCCTCTTAATCTAACAATATTTTAAATTAGTTATGTTATAGAACTATTAAATTTAAAATCTTTTCGCGCCTACTTGTACTAAAATATTATAGTTTTTATTTATACTTTTACTTATAATTTCTTAGACTAAGAAACATTAGAACTTCCTGTTTTCCCACCTCCCTTCGCAAATAAGAAACGTACCTAGCACGGACGAAGCTCGACCAAATGTGTATATAAAAAAATCGCACACTCATACCCACAACCAACCGAACGAAACGATCAAACGTCCTCGCGCTCGCGTCGTTGCGCGGAAGTGCACCGAGGACCAGTGTGCAGGGTTGCGGTGGTCCGAGGCCCCCCCGGCAGCAGCAGCAGCAGAAACCGACGGTAAAGTTTCTTTTCATTTGGGGGTCATTCTTTTTTTTTTTGCTAACTCCCTCTCGCTCTCTCACTCGCGTTCGCGTTCCGCATGGCCAACGGGGAAAGACCCCGAGCGGGCGGGAAGGCGAACGGCGGCAAAGGTTGCGGTGGCACCCGCCGAATGCCGAATGCCGAGGCCGCGTCTGGCCCATTTCCTTCGCACGATTTTGCGTCACCACGATGTTGTGGCGGTGTGTGTGTGTGTGTGTGGTGTGCGTTTTTTGCATTTGTTGTTTTTTTGGCCTGCTACACATCTTACCCACCGGTTGTCCGGCTGTCCGACCCAGGGCGCTCGCGTGGAGCTGGAGTACGAACGACCAGACGGAAAAAATCGAGCGAAAAAAACACAAAAAAAAACGGAAGCAAACAAAAAACCTTCTCACCACCCACCCACAACAACAACAACAGCAGCAATAGAAGGAAGCAAAAAAGAAAAGAACATCTCTTGTACATAGAGAATACACGGGAGAGGGGTGTGGAGGTTGTGAAATGGGGACTGTGGATGAGTGCGCCACCCGCCTGATGAGACTCGGGGGACAGATCGTGAGGATCGTTGTGGGGGGGGGGTGGGGGTCTATGTATGTACCCCGGGCCACTCGAAAGCTCACAAACGGCACACGATAGAACACACCGAAGCAAATGGCTTCCCTTTTCCCCCAACCCATCCACATCCACCACCCGTTCCACCTGACCCAGCGAGCTCAAACGTTACGCGTCTTAGGTACTACAAATAGGCCCCACGTTGCTAAGAACGCCCCGTTGATGCAAGGGCAAAACGTAGGGAGCTTGAGTCACACCCGCTCCCGAACCCGCGGTCACCATCAAGCAATAGCGTCCGATAACACGAAAGGTTTCATATAGTGGAATAGAGAAATGTTTTTAAAATACTAACGATAACAATGTTTGCACCATTGTTCGTTGTTTTTGTAGCAAATGTTGCACTCCCCTTTTGGAGCGAACTATAATCTTTCGTTTCGAAATGCTTGTGAAGAAATAGTTGATAGCAGTTGGCTAAGACCTAAGAAAAATATGTTTTTAAAGAACTTTTACTTGGTTAATGTTAGTCGGTTTGACTGGCGATTGCTGTAAATCTTCGAGTTTCTTCTGAGTCGCGGCTTAAAACAAGCTTTTATACAGTTCTTATCAGCCCTCGTCGGTACGGGTCTCGTGGTAAAGCTCACAAAGGCGGCGACGTTAACAACAAAGAAAGCGCCGGATCGAGTCTCGCATCATCCGTCACATAATGCAGGTTAATTTGACTGTCGAAATTCTTATCCTCAGTTCGGTAAAGGTACTTAGGAGAATATGTCGTCATGACTAAAATCTAATACTAAATTCACTTGCTTGGACATTGACCAAACGTTATCGTGTGATTTTAACGGATTTGGTTCGTTTACGGGATTCATAGAATATGTGCTACACCCATTCCACAAACCGATTGTAGATAATGTCCGACAACAAGCTATTTGGAGCCAATACATTTACTAATTAGAGTTTCACAGGGTTTCGCCATTCATCTTAAGACAGCGGGAAATTTTAACGATAAGTCTGAAGGTTCTGGGTATTATCAATATTTTGAAGAATCGTGCGACAGTTACAGCACTGACTTATGACGATTCGTAAAAGTGATCAGAGTTCTTGGGACGTATGTTTACAAAATCACAGCAAATCCGATAAACATCACCAATTGCAATGGTGCAACGACGAATAGATCAATTTGAAATGATATTTTACAGGGTTTCCCAAGCCTTTTTGGTTGCTTCCCGAAAATGTTTGAATGCTTCCCAGATTTTTTTGTATCGTCTCCACAAATTATTAAGCGCAGAATTTTCGGATCATTTGTATTGATTTGCAATGGGACGATTCTAATAAATCGTAGGGATAAAAAACCCGCATACCTTACTAACAAACCTATAAATAGATCTCAAGTCTTAAGTTATAAAGTAATATTTTGGAGTTAATTTGTGGACTAAAATTTGAGAGAAAAAAAAAACATTCAAAATTAATTGTTTCAAAGACATCGTGTTATCATGATAAGCTAAATTAAGTACCAGAAACCCTGTACCACTTTGGCGCGAAAAGTGGTACATTTGAATTTTTAGCAAATGTGACCAGACAACAGGAAGAGCCGGAAAAGCTTGGAAGAACAACTGATTTGGTTTTATTTTCAGCGTGTTCTGTTATATTTTGACTTAGTTTTTTTTCTTTTTACTTTCTTACTTTCTCACTGAATCCTGAACATTCGTTTGTGCTTATTTACAAGGTTTTATTTTCTTACGTTTCATCTGTTATTGTTATTCATTTTGTCTCCCTAATGAATTAGTTTATTTTGTATCTTATTTTTTAAATATATCAATGGATGGTTTTCAAACATTCACTTCTAAGTAACATCCAATAAATTGAGTTAAATGCCTCTAAAAACAAAAATAAGTTATCTAAAAATAGAAAACTATGATCAGAGCTCTCTATTTCATGAAAAAATATGTTAAAACAGCAAAAAAGTGTGAGTTAGCCGTTTACATTTCGCCAATACATGACTGACCTTTCACAATAATTACGAAAAGATGAAAATGAAACTCGTTGTAGGAAATAAATTATTGATATATGTATAAATATTTGTTAACAATTATTAAAAGTAATATCTTATATTCTTATTATGATAGCAAAATGTTTTATTGTTTGATTTTCCTACATTACGCTCAATTGCTGTCCCATAAACAAAGAGGCTTAAATCGTCCCCATCTTTACTAAATCGAACAAATAACCATTTGTCTCGACAAAACAAGAGAAAAGAAAGTGAATTGTTACCTTGTAGCATAAGGTGCGTTCTACTGCGCCATCATGGGAGCGAAGGGATAGCAAACAGACAAACGAAAAAAAAAATGACTGTCGCACCTGAAACCGACCAGAAGGGATGGATTAACAGCGCTGCCAACGAAACTCCCCAGCACGGTCTCGGATGTGTTCTGCCCCTGTTCGCTTGTTCTGCCCCAAAGAAGCAGCAGCAGCAGCAGCAAAATCTTCAGCTTATGCTATCGAACGAGAATGCATGAGTGGGGAATGGGGGGGGGGGCAAGGTCCCGCTCGATCTTTTGAACCGTCGTCCCTGGTCCCCTGTGCGCTGGTCGTCGAAACGGCTGGCAGCAGCAGCAGCAGCAGCACTGGGGTGGTGGTGAATGTTGTGCGGCGGCCCAAAACCTGTTCCGACCGATGGACACATCCGGCCACCGGCGGACAACGGTCGGAAGAAGCCAGTTGGTGGCGGTGGTGATGGTGGTGGCCATCCAGAGATTCGAACTATAAGGCCGCTTTTCTTTTATTTCGCAGTCGTCGTTGTGCGCCTCGTCGTTGCGCGCTTTTGTTCTTTCGCTTTTGGTTTTCCCTTCGCATCGCGATGCTTAAAATATAAAGCACGAAGGAGAATGGCCAAGAGACGGTGAGGCGAAGCAAAAGTCCAAAGAATAGATCCCGAAAGCGAGCAGCGGAGTGGTGAAGAATGTCTGATACGCCGCCACCACCACCACCACCACTGCCGGGGTCGTCTGGTATTTATCTGAAGACGCACTGAACGCGACCAATCGCCCTCGGGGCTGCACGATATACGCACGGCCCCGGTTGTTGAGAAGCCGGGTGATCTTCCAAACCGATCATGTGTGTGTGTGTGTATGTGTGTGTGCCATTGCTGTACTTGTTGCTTGGGCGTTCGCGCCCGCAGAAGCGCTGTTTTGGTGAGTTTTTTGGTGGTTTTTGAGCGCGTTTTCAAATGAAAACATGCACCCGGTAAAAACGACCGAACCAGTTTTCTGGCAAACATACTTACACACACACACACATAGACGTGAAGGTGCGGAAGGTTGACAGGAGACAGGATGGATAATCGGCCGGTGTCTCGAATGTTTCCATTCTGGACGGGTTTCCTCCTCAAACCGAGGAGGCTCGCGCGCGCGCGCGATAATCACGCCGAACGAGTTCTTGTTTTGGTCTTAGCTTGGACGCTGCAGCTGCTTTACGAGGGTATTCTTCTCCAAAAATAAGAGTATTTATTTCCTCATTTAAAATGTAACGCTTTCAGTGAGTTTTAATACAAATCTTGATAAGCAAAAATTACAATTCGGAAGCTAATTTGCCTTCGCAATTTTTCTTTACACTCCCCAATCGCTTTTATATTTAATGAGACCGATTAAGATAAAATCTTGCAGAAATCACCCAAACGACCATGCAAACACACTAATACACACGTCTTTTACATAATAATTGCCACCGGTTGCGTGGCGTGTTGTACAAGATAGTTGACAACTTCTAGCGTGTTAACAACAACACGCGGTCGAAAACGCCAGCCGAGGCCGAAGCATTTTCATAGGCTCAGGCCGACCACCGCACCCCCCGCTCACAAGGCAGAGCGACAGCATCATATTCCTAGCCCCGACGAAGCCGGCGAGAACGCATCCTTCCCTTTTTTGAATGCAATGCTTGAGGACGTCACACTCTCTCTCTCTCTCGCTCTCAGTCACATACAAACAAGAGAGAAAGAGTGAAAGAGCGACCAGGGCACATATTTGGCTATTATTATTTCACCCCTATTTCGCGATTATGTTACAAAATAAGGGCGCAAAATGTCTTCCTCTTCTTCGTGCGTATATTCCCTCTCGAACTTGTGTTGCATTTAATGGATGATTCATTTTTTTCGTGTACGTGTGTGTGTTTGTGCGTATTGGTGCGGAGTATGCAAGTAGTGGAACCCTTCCAACCCCTTACATCTTCTAGTCGAATATTCTTGGGTGGTGGGTGGTTTCGGTGTGCTCGGTAAGGGAACATGTGCCGGGAGGGCAGGGTTATGGTCGATTAGGTTGACATCATTTTTTTGTATTATTGTGATTGAGGGGTTTGAGCATACGGATTAGCACGGTAATGTATTGGTGCAGTTGCACTTCAGAAAAAATGCATATTTTTGAGTTTAGTATGAAAAAAATTAAACATGTTTGATGGAGTTATTATGATGAGAAGATACACATTTGCATAACTTTTTTGTATTGTGTTCTAGAAGCTAAGGAAAATATTGGTTTTCTTAATTTGATTCTTATTGCTTTGTTGTGCGAAATATAACTTTTCCATGAACTAAATGTTTACGTGTAAATAACTCACATTAAATTGATTTAAAAATATTGCAAAAATGTTATAAAAAATAAAAATAAAAATAAAAAATAAAATAAATAAAACGTTGTAGTAAAAAATAAATAAATAAACCGCTCTCATGCCCTTCCGCAGAGCATTGAATGCAGCCATAGTGAGAATCTCACGTCATCTTAGTTTGCCATAACAGCAAACTATAAAATGCTTGCCTGTTTGGCAGATTATGGTAGGTTTTCTAGTGACGCCACTAGATGACACTGTCATAGCAAAAGGGAATTGTTTGTATGCAGGGTTTTGCATTTTTGAAAATTTTGAATTTTTTTCAAGATTTCTTAGCATTTTTTATTAAAAAAAACTATTACGTTCAATAATAACAATAGATGGTGAAGCGAAATGTTGTCTTTGAAATTCATGTAACCCTTTTCAATACATGAGTAGAATATATTGCTCCTAAGCTTTTGAATGGTTTATTTAAAAAAATATATAATTAAAATTGATTTTATTAAAACAACGGCAAGGGCTTTAGATATATTTTATAAAAAAAACAATGTTTTATATACAAGAAAAACAAGTTATGATAACACAATTTAAAGGGATTTTCAGCGGTAATGATACTTGTGGTACAATTTCTAAGCTTTTTGTCACGTTATGTCTAAACGTTAACATCAGCCATCAAATCACAAAAAGACATCAATGTATCACTTAACATCATACAATAATCAAAAAGACAAAACCGCTGTAAAAGATCATATGTCCAATGAAAGGGATCTCATCTAGTATTTATTCACAAGATATTCTTTTCTTTCACTCAATTTCATTCCAGTAACGTTTTAATTTAAACCCAATCAAACAATCAATTTATTCACAAACGGTTGGAAGAGTACAAAATCAATACACGTGTCCGTAATAGCCAACACCGTACGCACCGTTCGGCACACCATGGTACGCATGTTCGGGGTACGCCAGGGGTGCTACAGCGCCGATCACATTCTTGCCGTACGCGTAAACAGGCGCCGCGACCGGCTTCACCGGTTCGTCCGTGTGCACTCGCTCCGACACATGGCTAGTGACGTACGTGGGAGTGGAGACGAACGTTTTGGTAAGCGTAGTTTTACCGCCAGGCACCGCCAGGTGGGACACCGGATAGATAAAGTTATTCAGTGCGGGCGTTTGCACGTGCAGATGGGATGCTTGAGCTAGCGGCACGACAGCGTGCGGCGCAGACAGTACCGAACCGTACGGCAGGGGTGATCCGTAACCGAGCGGCAATCCAGCGTGCGGAAGGCCGGCGGAATAGCCTGGGATGTAGCTGGCTGTGGCAAAGGCAAGGAGTGCCAGGAGTGCAATGAACTGGGGACAAATTACAGGATATTTAGGGATGAATGTGGCATTTAAAAGACTGTTATGTTACTTACTTTGAAAGCCATAGTGGATTGAAAGTAGAACTTTTGCTTCTTCAACCTATCGAAACAATCGTGTGTTTGATGATGGATAGTGCACCGTTACCAGTGTATATATACTCAATTGAGCTGGGTAATAAGGATAAGTAGAAGTAAACGAAACAATCGTAACTATATCGATTTTCTAATCGTCACCTCGAAAAGTTGGGGACAGGAAGAGCAATTATTATTTCCTCACTTCACTAGTACTGATCACCTTGCGCATCATTTCCTATCATTTAAGTCAATGGTCGGCAACTGGGGACGTTGGAGAACAGTCTGAATTGGAATTGATTTACTTAATGCTTTTGCAGAAAATTCATCAATTGATTAATTAATTTGTTTTCTACTGGTCGGCTTACTTACTAGTTTGTGAATCTGTTTTTACCCTATTGTTTACTATACGATTTTTGTTTTTGTTTATTTGTTAATTGATGGACAGTAATGCTCTCTCCAACCATTTTAACATTGTTTACCATCCATCGTTAGCAGAACTAGCTAACTAACATAGAACATGAAAAACGCGCTTTGGAACAGAATTTAGTACTTAAACAGAATTTCGAATGTTTAACCTCAGTCTGCGAAATCCTCGGCCCAAAAGCTCCTCATACGGCGCCGAAAGCACGGCACATGAGTAGTAACGGGTCAGAGAAGCCAAATTGCGTTCTACGATAATCGAGGGACAACATTGGCCGAATCCGGAGCGGCCTGGCAGTAACGTACAGGTTGATGGCAGAATTTGGTAGAAAAGAATGATTCAATATATTTTGTTAAACATTTTAAACAAATATATTTTGTAAATTATCCTTATAAACTTCATAAAAATCTAAAAACCAAGTTATTAAAATACTTTTTAAAATAGTTCAAAACAATTTCTATACAACCATTCTAAAATATGTTATTTATATTTTTGGACGATTTAATTAAATTTAAAATTAATTCAAAATGCGTTAGTTACTACAAAAAACCTGTAAAATGTTAGTATCTTTCCTTAAAGAAGTGTCATTAAAGTAATGGTACGATCTTAAATTCGTTTTTTTGTAATAAGTCATGTAGTAATAGTGAATTTTTGAAAAAAAAATATACAAAAATGTGAAATACAAAGCGCAAAAATAAGTTAGTCTAGTGAATATTATCAAAATACATGGATGACGACTTGAAACTCCGAGCAATTGTTGAAATAAATGAAATTGTCTTTGAATTTCCCGTCAAATCGCTTTAATTCAATTCAACATTTCTCCATTATGAATTTCTGTTATGCTTTAGTTGGAAAGTCTACTACAACTAAGAATAAGATATATTTATTCACAAAAATAATACTTTTAAATAGCGCACTTCGCTTAACAAATTCTTTGACTAAATTTATATTAAATTGAATTGTGTAGAAAAAAAAAAGGTGGAGACATTATTAATTAAATAAATTTCATTAATCACACAATAACATGAGTGGAATAATCTTTTTATGTTTCATCGAAACTTCAACGATTTATCATAACGCTTCTTAGCGAGTAAAAGTTGCCGATCACTGCCGCAAAGCTACATCTCGGTACGAAAGACTTCAATGACCTCGCAGCCAGCCAAAGTGACGAACCTCGCTTTGTCACTCCCGCGCAAAAGGAGGAAACTGCAACACAGGCCATGAACAAAATAGTGCACACCTCGCTTGACACCGATCGATAGACCGATCGGACATAATAAAAAAAAACCATAGCCCATCCGCCATCAAAACGGTGCACCGGGCAACAACGTGCGTACAACGCCAGTAAGTGAAACTTGAATTTGTTGGCTTTTTTTTGGCAGCTGGTCGAACGTTACGCAATCGACAATGTAGAGCGCAACGAACGAGAAGAGACAAAAAAAAAAACGCAGACGAACAAGCATGTGCGATTTTCTGTCCCGTGCCGGGTAAAATGACGATGGTATTTTTTTTACACAACTCATTTCTGCAATTCGTTTCACTTCCATCGCTCCCTCCGCTCGCAAAACGGCTGGTCTAAGGCCAGGCGCGTACACCGTGCTGCTGTCACAACAAGGGCCCGTCCGAAACGACGACGACCACGCGACACACACGCAGGCTACCTTGAACTTTTGTCGGTTGGACGCGGACTCTTTCGCGGCGGTGGTACAACAGGTATTATTTAGCCATTTCCTTACTTTTTCCCAAGCTCCGCGGGCATTTGGAGCGGGAATGTGTGGTCTGGCCAATGCGTTCGATCGTATACGATTGTGGTTGTACGCGTTTGAAACGATGCTCTCGCACAGCAAATTGTGGCTCAGTGTCACCCTCGCTCGGTCACCCGGTTCAATTAAGATTAAGCGAGCCAGACACCGATTCCGACCGGCGATCCACAACGCCACAACAATCCTTCACAGCGTCTTGTCCCTGTGAATGTGAAGTCGAATTGGATTTGGCGGATTATTTTCGGTGGTAGCGGATCCGTTTTTATCCACCTGGGAGAAGCCAACGAGGGTAGGAGTGGAGTCTCTTAATTGATAATCCATACGCACACCTGCATACTGATCGCAAGGGGGCTTGTGTTGTGTGTCGCGTTGTGGCGACCTATACCCAATCTATATTTGGACGGATGGATGGGAGCATTAAACCAAAAAAAGGGTCGCTCTTAAAAGTCGCTCCACAGTCGCCCTAAGCGATGGGAAAATAGCAGCAATCGCACCAAAGAGATTTTCCATCTTGTACGCATAAGTGCACTGCTAGATTGGATAAAACAGAAGCACTTTATTGCTGTTAATGGGGGGAGAGGGCCTACATTTAACGCCCCAAAGCTCTGGTGATCGGTCCTTGGCATGTATCCTTAAGGGTTTGGGATTAATGGGATGGTATTAAAACATGATGGTGATCGTTATTGTAGACGAAACAGAGCTTTTGGCTGTACATTAATCGCCCTTATCGAGGTTACTGTTGGGTGTGAACTGACTCTTGGCTTTAAGATGATATTCTGTACTAGTTCTGGGTTAATCTATGTTATAAAAATATTTTTTTCATGTCATGCTAGAAACCATAACATATCAATACTCTTGAAAAGCTTAGTGGCTACAATTACAAATTTCGCCTGAAGCTGTTTGAATCTTTCAACCTTAATCATTGAATTGACAGCAAACAGCAACAGAAACATCGGCTTTGTTGCGGTGCCTAACCATCCTCAGAGATGGATATTTTTCATTTCAAGGCATTTCAATACGATGGTCTTTGTTTTTTGGTGATTGTTTCCCAAAGCGTTTGACAAGTAATTTGTGGATGAAAAAAAATTCAAACGGCGTTTTTACTTAAATTGGTAATGGCAAGAAAAGTATTATGAACTTCTTCTCAAGAGATAAAGCTATTTTAAGTTTGTTAAATATTTAAGAGTTTTTTGATTATTAGTATTTTGGCTTTATTGGTTTTATCACATTCACAAGGTACCGTTTCTCATAACATTTACCAGCCATGGGCACCATAGCCTCCGTAGGCGACCTGCGGGCCATAAGACAGGACCTTTCCACCGTAGATCGGAGCTGGCTGAGCGAGAATGCTCTTGCCGTACACGGGCTCAGCGATCAGCGTCTTGGCCGGGTAGATCGGCTCAGCGAACACGTTCTTGGTGTAGATGGGCTCCGACACGATGGTCTTGGCGTAGGCTGGCTCAGCAGCGATCACAGTCTTGGCGTAGGCTGGTTCAGCAGCGATCACAGTCTTGGCATATGGGCCATAAGATAGAGGCTTCGTGTACTCGAGAGCCGGAGCCTGGTACAGAGAGTGAGGGGCAGCATAGGACACGGGCAGAGGGTTGGTAAGAGCCAGAGGCTTGCTGACCACAACCGACGGGGCAGTCTGGGCGTATCCGTGGTACAGCTGAGGCTCCGGAAGGATGGTCTTGCTCAGCACTGGCACTGGGGCAACGTTCTTGATGACATTGGAGTAGCTCACAGCTGGGGCCACACCGTACGACAGATGGGAGTGGTCGCTCGGGATGTATCCAGCGCTGACGCAAGCCAGAGAAGCGACGATCAGAACGAACTGGAAAAGATGGATCTCTTGTTAGTATCTCAGGAAAAGATTTGTATCGTTAGTTTTACTTACTTTGGAAGCCATGGTTGGAGAGATGATTGCAGTGTGCTTTACTGAAGACTGTTGATCGCTGAGTAATGTCGTTGTGATCAGCTGATAGAGCTTTTATACGGATTGGCGGTGTGCGAAAATTCGCAACAACAGGATGTGAGAGGGGCGTCGTTTGATGGTCATCAAATCAAACGGCATTGCGTCTTTGTTGTCATTGTCATAACTATCGCTTATTATTTCATTGCATGGTTTAAAATGGCTTAAAGAAGCATTCTGTCAAGCTGTTGTAGCCGTGAAGGAATTGACAAGAGAAATGTTATCACATATTTGATTATTCTCAGTTCATAGAATTTAGTTTGATTCTTGTTTGAACTTACTGTTACAATAGATTCAATTTATGTTTCAATTTGTTAACCTCTTTAGAGTTTTTCAATGAAATTTGTCACACATTCACATTGTTTTACTATTAGACTATTACAAACTGTATATTTGGGTGTACTGTTGCTGAAACTACTTTATTTGTTTGTGTGCAGCAGGCATCTGATGAGCAAATATTTAATTGAATAGGAGTTATTGAAATAACAGGAAGAAGTAAAACTGTTTAGTGTGAACATTTTTAGGATTGTTCCATGAGCTTTATTTGATTGTTCTCATATATGAACGATTATAAAGCCTAGAATTATGGTTGTAACTTAAATTAAGTGTTTAATTAAGAATCTTTGAGAAATAGGACTCTACTGTCCAGCGAATAAAGAATAAATACATGAAAAAATAAATGAATTCATAATGCGCAGCGTGGAATAAATTCCAAAAAGAACTAAAACTTGTACGCTGCTTTTAGTTTCTATAGCCGAACCCCTAATTTTCGTATTTTTGCTATATTTTCAACCGATAAGATATCGGTCAGAAAAAGATGTTTGTTGGTGGTAGTATAAAATGAATGTTGTACATTTTTAATTATTTTTGTCATGCATGTAGCGCTTATAATAATCAATTGACGTTCTTTTGGTCGTCTATTTTCTATAGCGTCATTTGAATAGATTACTATGTTTACTATGTTTCTCTTACTGGCGCTGGCTCTTAAAAGGCGTAAGGATGGTTCCAGTAAAAGTCTCGAAGGACTGGAACATTTTGGTACGTCGATGCTCCCGTGATACGTGGTAAAAAATGGCTTATTTTTCTTCTTCTTTATCACAACAACCGTTAGCGGTCAAAACTTGTCAGTGCCACTAGTGGGGCTGACTTTAATCGATTTATTGAATACCCATAGCGGGATGGTCTGTCCTACGTAATAACCGCTTTAGTTTATTAAATCGCTCTGCTTGAAAAATCGTTATAGCATCGTAGAACACGTCGATTTGGAGATACCAGACTCAAGCACAAGGCATAAATCACGCGTCTATAAGGAAAGGTTCTGAGCAGATATTCTGACATAAATTCTGAATGAATTTGGTCCAGCAGCCATGTTATTCTTAGTTTTGGATAAAATATTATTCCAGTGCAAACCAAAATTTAGTGCCTATTTGGATAAACATGATTCATGTGTTTTTAAACAGTCTGTACCATTACATACAAGGTTTCAAAGGGTCATTATTGCCCAACCACCTTATCACTTGTACCAGTTTTCTAAATAAATGATCAAGTAATAAGAATCGTCCAATATGTCTGTATAGCGTATAAATTATAATCATGCAGTATTAACAGGTTGGCTGATAAGTCCTCGGTCTGACACATAGATGGCGCCGCTAGTATTAAATGCATATTATTTTGATATAGTACCAACCTTCAAATGATTCGTGTCAAAATTTGACGTCTGTATGTCAATTAGTTTGTGAGACAGAGCGTCTTTTGTCAAGCAACTTTTGTTATTTTGTTGTTCCACCAAGACAACGCACCGTGCCACAAGTCATTGAGAACGATGGCAAAAATTCATGAATTGGGCTTCGAATTGCTTCCCCACCCACCGTATTCTCCAGATCTGGCCCCCAGCGACTTTTTCTTGTTCTCAGACCTCAAAAGGATGCTCGCAGGGAAAAATTTTGGCTGCAATGAAGAGGTGGTCTCCGAAACTGAGGCCTATTTTGAGGCAAAACCGAAGGAGTACTACTAAAATGGTATCAAAAAATTGGAAGGTCGTTATAATAAAAACAAATTTTGACAAAAAAATGTGTTTTTCTTTGTTAGACCGTGGACTTATCAGCCAACCTGTTAAGGTCAATATCAATACATCAGTATATATAATATCCCCTTTTCCAAAATGAAACATCTCCAGAACCATGCATAAGGTTACATAAATAAACGTTTATTCTTGCACATATCACAAATATCTCTTATCACGCATCCAACCCATACATTGTCACAGTCAAAACATTTACCAGCCATGAGCACCATAGCCTCCGTAGGCGACCTGTGGGCCATAAGACAGGACCTTTCCACTGTAGATCGGAGCTGGCTGAGCGAGAATGCTCTTGCCGTACACGGGCTCAGCGATCAGCGTCTTGGCCGGGTAGATCGGCTCAGCGAACACGTTCTTGGTGTAGATGGGCTCCGACACGATGGTCTTGGCGTAGGTTGGCTCAGCAGCGATCACAGTCTTGGCGTAGGTTGGCTCAGCAGCGATCACAGTCTTGGCATATGGGCCATAAGACAGAGGCTTCGTGTACTCGAGAGCCGGAGCCTGGTACAGAGAGTGAGGGGCAGCATAGGACACGGGCAGAGGGTTGGTAAGAGCCAGAGGCTTGCTGACCACAACCGACGGGGCAGTCTGGGCGTATCCGTGGTACAGCTGAGGCTCCGGAAGGATGGTCTTGCTCAGCACTGGCACGGGGGCAACGTTCTTGATGACGTTGGAGTAGCTCACAGCCGGGGCCACACCGTAGGACAGATGGGAGTGGTCGCTCGGGATGTATCCAGCGCTGACGCAAGCCAGAGAAGCGACGATCAGAACGAACTGGAAAGGTTGGATCTCTTGTTAGTATCTCAGGAAGAGATTTGTATCGTTAGTTTTACTTACTTTGGAAGCCATGGTTGGAGAGATGATTGCAGTGGGAGGATGTGCTTTACTGAAGACTGCTGATCGCTGAGTGATGTCGTTGTGATCAGCTGATAGAGCTTATATACGGATTGGCGGTGTGCGAAAATCCGCAACAACAGGATGTGAGAGGGGCGTCGTTTGATGGTCATCAAATCAAACGGCATTGCGTCTTTGTTGTCATTGTCATAACTATCGGTCATTTCATAATTGCATGGTTTAAAAATGACAATTAAAAAAAAAATTTAAAAAAGTATTCTGTCAAGTTGTTGTAGTCGTGAAGGAATCGATAAGAGAAATGTTGTCACATATTTGATTATTCTCAGTTCATCGTATTTATTGGTACTTGTTTGAACTTACTATTACAATAGATTCAATTTATGTTTCAATTTGTTAACTTCTTTAGAGTTTTCAATGGAATTTCTCATACATTCGCAATGTATGAGACTATTAGACTGTTACAAGCTTTATATTTGGGTGTACTGTTGCTGAAACTACTTTATTTGTTTGTGTGCAGCAGGCATCTGATGAGCAAATATTTAATTGAATAGGAGTTATTGAAATAACAGGAAGAAGTAAAACTGTTTAGTGTGAACATTTTTAGGATTGTTCCATGAGCTTTATTTGATTGTTCTCATATATGAACGATTATAAAGCCTAGAATTATGGTTGTAACTTAAATTAAGTGTTTAATTAAGAATCTTTGAGAAATGGGACTCTACTGTCCAGCGAATAAAGAATAAATACATGAAAAAATAAATGAATTCATAATGCGTAGCGTGGAATAAATTCCAAAAAGAACTAAAAGTTGTACGCTGCTTTTGGTTTCTATAGCCGCACCCCTAATTTTCGTATTTTTGCTATATTTTCAACCGATAAGATATCGGTCAGAAAAAGGCGTTTGTTGGTGGTTCTAGAAAATGAATGTTGTACATTATTAATTATTTTTGCCATGCATGTAGCGCTTATAACAATCAATTCACGTTGCTTTGGTCGTCTATTTTCTATAGCATCATTTCAATAAATTAGAATGTTTACTATGTTTTTCTTACTGGCGCCGGAGAGCCAGGCTGTTGAAAGGCGTAAGGATGGTTCCAGTAAAAGTCTCGAAGGACTGGAACATTTTGGTACGTCGATGCTCCCTGTCGTGATACGTGGCATAAAATAACTTATTCTTCTTCTTCTTTATCACAACAACCGTTACCGGTCAAAACTTGCGAGTGCCACTAGTGGGGCTGACTTTCATCGATTTATTGAATATCCATAGCGGGATGGTCAGTCCTACGTATGAGGGTGAGGGCACAGTTCATTTGGGACTTGAACCCATGACAGGCAATAACCGCTTTAGTTTATTAAATCGCTCTGCTTGAAATAACTGTGACTGTTATCAACGACTTTTTTCGTTGGGTGAATATTGTACCATATTGTCTAATTCATAAAATATAACTTTTCAGAACATAAAAATCGTTATAGCATCGTATAACACGTTAATTTGCATAAATCACGCGTCTATAAAGAGAGGTTATGAGTAGATATTTTGACATAAATTCTGAAAAATTTGGTCCAAAATCCATGTTATTCTTAGAAGGTTAATCCAATTCGATTGGATAAAATATTATTCGTATACAAACCAAACTTTAGTCCCTATCTAGATAAACATGATCCATGTGTTTTTTAAACAGTTAGTACCGTTATTGCCCAACCCCCTTATCATTTGTACCAGTTTTGTAAATAAATGATCAAGTAATAAGAATCGTCAAATATGTCTGCATAGCGTAAAAATTATAATCATGCAGTATCAAGGTCAATATCAATAAATCAATCATAAAAAATTTCCCCTTTTTAGAACTAAACGAATCCAGAACCATGCATAAGGTTACATAAATAAACGTTTATTTTTGCACATATCACATATCTCTTAGCACACAATCGATCCATGCATTATCACAGTCAAAACATTTACCAGCCATGGGCACCATAGCCTCCGTAGGCGACCTGTGGGCCATAAGACAGGACCTTTCCACCGTAGATCGGAGCTGGCTGAGCGAGAATGCTCTTGCCGTACACGGGCTCAGCGATCAGCGTCTTGGCCGGGTAGATCGGCTCAGCGAACACGTTCTTGGTGTAGATGGGCTCCGATACGATGGTCTTGGCGTAGGTTGGCTCAGCAGCGATCACAGTCTTAGCATAGGCTGGCTCAGCAGCGATCACAGTCTTGGCATATGGGCCATAAGATAGAGGCTTCGTGTACTCGAGAGCCGGAGCCTGGTACAGAGAGTGAGGGGCAGCATAGGACACGGGCAGAGGGTTGGTAAGAGCCAGAGGCTTGCTGACCACAACCGACGGGGCAGTCTGGGCGTATCCGTGGTACAGCTGAGGCTCCGGAAGGATGGTCTTGCTCAGCACTGGCACTGGGGCAACGTTCTTGATGACGTTGGAGTAGCTCACAGCCGGGGCCACACCGTAGGACAGATGGGAGTGGTCGCTCGGGATGTATCCAGCGCTCACGCAAGCCAGGGAAGCGACGATCAGAACGAACTGTAAAGGTTGGAACTCTTGTTAATAGCTCAGGAAGAGATTTGTATCGTTAGTTTGACTTACTTTGGAAGCCATGGTTGGAGAGATGATTGCAGTAGGAGGATGTGCTTTGCTGAAGACTACTGATCGCTGAGTGATGTCGTTGTGATCAGCTGATAGAGCTTATATACGGATTGGCGGTGTGCGAAAATCCGCAACAACAGGATGTGAGAGTGGCGTCGTGTGATGGTCATCAAATCAATCGGCATTGCGTCTTTGTTGTCATTGTCATAACTATTGTCCATTTCATATTGGCATGGTTAAAAAATGGCTTGAATGAGCATATCTTCTAGTTGTAGCTGTTGTGAATGACTTGATAAGAGAAATGTAATAGGTTGATAATTGATTTTGATCAATTCAATTTCAATTCAATCAAGTTTGATAGTGATAATTCTTAGTTCATAGTATTTATTGGTACTTGTATGAACTCACTATTACAACGGATTCAATTTCTGTTTTAATTTGAACTGAAAATATTTAATTCAATAAGAGCTATCAACCTTATAGGAAGAAGTAAAACTGTTTTGTGTGATCATTCTTAGGATATTTCCTTTAAATTTTTTAGATCGTTCTCATATATGAATGCTTGTAAAGCCTAGAAGTAAGTATGTAACTTTAATTTAGTATTTAACTAAAACAAAATCGGGACTTCACTATGCCGTACTAACAATGAATAAAAATGTAAAAAATTAAATTAATAAATAATGCTCCGCGTAGAATAAATTCTAAAAAATAAAATCTCAAACAAAATCTCAAGTGGTATAGCATTATTTGGCCTGATGGTTCATCCTCCAAAGAAAACACTAATACTACCATGTTCTCAGAGGTCACATGTGGTTCTTTTAAACGATATTTTGTAATTAATTTTGCATATTATAACTGCTTCAGTTTAATTATTCGCTCTGCTTGAAATAAATGTAGCATCTTTAGTATATTCAACGAGTTTTTTTATTCGCTGGATGCATATGTCCCATAATTCTTAAAAAAAAACACTTCAGGATATAAAAATCGTTATAGCATCGTACAACCCGTTGATTCGCGGATACCAGACTCAAGGTAGTTTGCTGGCAGTAAAAAGCGTGCATTTGTATAGAAAAACGATTTTTCAAAAATTGATAAAAATCTCATTACCTGTTAAAAATTGTAAGAAAAAAACGTGTCAAATAAAAAGCACATATTCAATAGATGACAGTCAATTGAAGTTCAACTGGCGATTTCAGACAGTATATACATTTATGCGTAGTTTTTCGCAATTTTTCCATATATCGGCCTAATTATTGCCCCAAGCATTGCTCTACGATTCATAAGAATGTCATATACGACGTGAGTGGCAAGTTTTCCAATAAGTAGTTTAAGGAACGACGAAGCCTTAATGCCAGAAGATATGTGTCTTACTTTAGGTGGCCACCACTCTAGGTCCGGATGTATAAAAATATCGCGGCATCATTTCTATAAAAAAAATTTCAGCAGCAATAATTTTCTTTTAGGTGTAATATACCATGATGGACTATACAAGCTTTCGAGACTTTTTAAAATACCACGCAGCCGAATAGTCAATCTTTGCTCAAGACGATAGTACTTGCGAAACCACTAGACTGGATAGTTCCTTGACTGAGACTGCTTCTGAAACTATAATTGGAGACAAATTAAAAAGCCAACAGTATTAGGGCCTGGATGGGGTCAGGATATGTTTCAGGACCGATTTGCAATCTTACAGGGTTTTCCAAGTCACTTCCGAATGTGCACATAATTATTCACTGCATCCAAGATGTTTTTCAACAACTGTGAAATGGTTTATTTGCTTCAAAATAAAATTTCATTTTCAACACATGATTTTCAACACACAACAAAGAACTGTTAAACTCAATCCAGCTTGAGGCGTGTTGAAAGTCATGCTGATGAAATTAAAAATGATTATGATGGAAATGACAAGTCTAATTGATGTGGAATAACATATTGCACGCGGTGAATAACAATGTTTACATTTGAGTGACTTGGAAAACCCTGTTAACAGTTCAAGGACTGGTATTGGTTTGGGATCAGTTCCAGTAGCGGTAGGTATATGCTACAATATTTGAATGGGTCCAGTACCAGTAATAGGACTAGTATGGGTTCAGTGGAAGTTCTGGGTTGATAGTAAATTCCAGAGCCGGTACGGCTTTGGGAGCAGTGCCAGGACGGGTATAGGGTCAAGATCAATTCCACACCCGTTATGGGATCGGGATCAATTCCACGAACGGTATGGTATCAGGATCAATTCCAGGGCCAGAGTACGTTCATTTGGTTAAGGTTCAGAACAGACATGGGTTCTCAGGATCAGTATGGGTTATGATTCGGTTTCTCTTAATCTGTCCATTGGAATTAAAAATCACATGGCACTTGCGTTGTGTTTTAAGAAATTTGTTGCACGCATTCTAATAACAACTGTAGGTATTATCCTAATAATACTCCAAAAATTACCTTGCATAATCTTGTAACCGAGCCTTATTAACTAGTAGAATAAAAATTGCAGTAACAGAGTCGATAAATCATAATATTACTCCCCTTTTTTCTAGAGTGAAACAAATCTAAAACAAAGCATAAGATTTCATAAATAAACGTTTATTCTTGCACATATCACAAACATTTCTAAGGATGCATTTAACCCATACATTATCACAGTCAAAGGGGATAGTCAATTTACCAGCCATGGGCACCATAGCCTCCGTAGGCGACCTGTGGGCCATACGACAGGACCTTTCCACCGTAGATCGGAGCTGACTGAGCGAGAATGCTCTTGCCGTACACCGGCTCAGCAATCAGCGTCTTGGCCGGGTAGATCGGCTCAGCGAACACGTTCTTGGTGTAGATGGGCTCCGACACGATGGTCTTGGCGTAGGTTGGCTCAGCAGCGATCACAGTCTTGGCGTAGGTTGGCTCAGCAGCGATCACAGTCTTGGCATATGGGCCATAAGACAGAGGCTTCGTGTACTCGAGAGCCGGAGCCTGGTACAGAGAGTGAGGGGCAGCATAGGACACGGGCAGAGGGTTGGTAAGAGCCAGAGGCTTGCTGACCACAACCGACGGGGCAGTCTGGGCGTATCCGTGGTACAGCTGGGGCTCCGGAAGGATGGTCTTGCTCAGCACTGGCACTGGGGCAACGTTCTTGATGACGTTGGAGTAGCTCACAGCCGGGGCCACACCGTAGGACAGATGGGAGTGGTCGCTCGGGATGTATCCAGCGCTGACGCAAGCCAGAGAAGCGACGATCAGAACGAACTGGAAAAGTTGGATCTCTTGTTAGTATCTCAGGGAGAGATTTGTATCGTTAGTTTGACTTACTTTGGAAGCCATAATTGGAGAGATGATTGCAGTAGGAGGATGTGCTTTACTGAAGACTACTGATCGCTGAGTGATGTCGTTGTGATCAGCTGATAGAGCTTTTATACGGATTGGCGGTGTGCGAAAATCCGCAACAACAGGATGTGAGAGTGGCGTTGTGTGATGGCCATCGCAGCGTTTGTTATGTTGTTATTCGTTTGATGAATCAATGTTACTGGCATTATTTTGCACTGATAATTTGTTATGACATTTAACTCCGAATGAGTATGTCTTTTGGATATCAGTAGATTATTTTTGATTATATTTGAATTATTCTTGAACGATTTTAAAAGCATCAAATAAAGTAAACTTAATTATTATATTTTTATGGAAGCAAGTTTTGTTCATTGATTAATGCATTGATTTTTGCTAACAGTTTATAAATTGCATGATACGAAAAACAATATTAGAATTAAAAACAATACCTGACTTTAGTGGCCATGGTCCCCAACTAAATGCTAAATGATTGTGTTTTAATACAGCATTTAAACTCCTTTATAGATGTTATGTCATTTCAATACACAAAACATTCAGTTTTAAAATCAGTAGCAAAAAATAACAACTGTCATTCAATCATCAAACGAACAACAACATAACAAACGCTGCGATGGCCATCACACGACGCCACTCTCACATCCTGTTGTTGCGGATTTTCGCACACCGCCAATCCGTATAAAAGCTCTATCAGCTGATCACAACGACATCACTCAGCGATCAGTAGTCTTCAGTAAAGCACATCCTCCCACTGCAATCATCTCTCCAACCATGGCTTCCAAAGTAAGTCAAACTAACGATACAAATCTCTTCCTGAGATACTAACAAGAGATCCAACCTTTCCAGTTCGTTCTGATCGTCGCTTCTCTGGCTTGCGTCAGCGCTGGATACATCCCGAGCGACCACTCCCATCTGTCCTACGGTGTGGCCCCGGCTGTGAGCTACTCCAACGTCATCAAGAACGTTGCCCCAGTGCCAGTGCTGAGCAAGACCATCCTTCCGGAGCCCCAGCTGTACCACGGATACGCCCAGACTGCCCCGTCGGTTGTGGTCAGCAAGCCTCTGGCTCTTACCAACCCTTTGCCTGTATCCTATGCTGCCCCTCACTCTCTGTACCAGGCTCCGGCTCTCGAGTACACGAAGCCTCTGTCTTATGGCCCATATGCCAAGACTGTGATCGCTGCTGAGCCAACCTACGCCAAGACTGTGATCGCTGCTGAGCCAACCTACGCCAAGACCATCGTGTCGGAGCCCATCTACACCAAGAACGTGTTCGTTGAGTCGATCTACCCGGCCAAGACGCTGATCGCTGAGCCCGTGTACGGCAAGAGCATTCTCGCTCAGCCAGCTCCGATCTACGGTGGAAAGGTCCTGTCCTATGGCCCGCAGGTCGCCTACGGAGGCTATGGTGCCCATGGCTGGTAAATGTTTTGACTGTGATAATGCATGGATCGATTGTGTGCTAAGAGATATGTGATATGTGCAAAAATAAACGTTTATTTATGTAATATAAAGCATGAATTCGTGATGTTTTTTAGTAATTCACCAATTGAAATGGACAATAGTAATACAATAGATCAGTCGAGATATTTAATCTATTATCATATCCTGTGTCGAAATATGTTTTGTTACATATTACTGATTTATTTTAAGCAAACAACCTTTTCAAATTCTAGAACTGCCTGGGTAGTAATTTTGTTTTGAAACTTATTTGGCTGACAATAATTCAGCCTGAAAAATGCATTTGTAAAGGCGTTCTTATCAAGCTAAATAAAAATTGATTTGCGTGTTTATTGAAAACTAAGATATTGATTAATCTACATAGAAGAACATAATCAAGTTAAACTTAAAGTTTTGTAGGAATCATTACTTACACACGAATGACTTATACCTTGTTCTTGAGCCTGATACCTCCTAATTATCGTGATATAGTATTCTTCGTTTTATAGTTCCCGTCATGTGAAATTGTAGTCGTTTATGATATTATGGTATGTTGTATATGTATATGATATTACAATAAACAAAAAACTCTTTGTGTTTACTAAAGACATCAGAATTTGCAATTTTGTGTAGATGAAAATGCAAGTTAAGAGCGATCTGTTCACTAACAACGAATTTTACATGTGTTACGCTCTGAAAAATGTTCGATTGTGATCTTTCAAGGTACACAATATTCAGGAAATAAAATCATGAACAAACATCGGCCAATAACTAATAATACTAGCTACATTATCCAGTTTTTTTTAACTTTACACAGACAAATCACTGATTCAATGTATTTCGTCTTATTGAAACAATTGTCAGTTGGAACAACTATTTCACTATTTAATTTTATGCGACTATGCACACAACTAAACGAATTGTTTCATATTTATTGCAAAACTTGTATTAAATGCATAATTGAGACGAATACAGAAGTCAAAAAGAAGATGAAAAAGTTATTAAAATTACACATAATTCAAATGAACAGGAGATTTAAAAGAATTGTTTTTAGCCTAACATTTAAATTATGTGCGATTACTCTTCTAAGATTCATAAGTATACAATATAAACAACTAGACAATATGCTTCTTCAAGCCATTTTTATACCATGCAATTATGAAATGGACGATAATTATGACAATGACAACAAAGACGCAATGCCGTTTGATTTGATGACCATCAAACGACGCCCCTCTCACATCCTGTTGTTGCGGATTTTCGCACACCGCCAATCCCTATATAAGCTCTATCAGCTGATCACAACGACATCACTCAGCGATCAGTAGTCTTCAGTAAAGCAAATCCTCCTACTGCAATCATCCCCCCCACCATGGCTTCCAAAGTAAGTCAAACTAACGGTACAAATCTCTTCCTGAGATATTAACAAGAGTTCCAACTTTTCCAGTTCGTTCTGATCGTCGCTTCCCTGGCTTGTGTCAGCGCTGGATACATCCCGAGCGACCACTCCCATCTGTCCTACGGTGTGGCCCCGGCTGTGAGCTACTCCAACGTCATCAAGAACGTTGCCCCAGTGCCAGTGCTGAGCAAGACCATCCTTCCGGAGCCTCAGCTGTACCACGGATACGCCCAGACTGCCCCGTCGGTTGTGGTCAGCAAGCCTCTGGCTCTTACCAACCCTCTGCCCGTGTCCTATGCTGCCCCTCACTCTCTGTACCAGGCTCCGGCTCTCGAGTACACGAAGCCTCTATCTTATGGCCCATATGCCAAGACTGTGATCGCTGCTGAGCCAACCTACGCCAAGACTGTGATCGCTGCTGAGCCAACCTACGCCAAGACCATCGTGTCGGAGCCCATCTACACCAAGAACGTGTTCGCTGAGCCGATCTACCCGGCCAAGACGCTGATCGCTGAGCCGGTGTACGGCAAGAGCATTCTCGCTCAGCCAGCTCCGATCTACGGTGGAAAGGTCCTGTCTTATGGCCCACAGGTCGCCTACGGAGGCTATGGTGCCCATGGCTGGTAAATGTTTTGACTGTGATAATGCATGGATCGATTGTGTGCTAAGAGATATGTGATATGTGCAAAAATAAACGTTTATTTATGTAACCTTATGCATGGTTCTGGAGATGTTTCATTTTAGAAAAGGGGATATTATATATACTGATGTATTGATATTGACCTTAACAGGTTGGTTGATAAGTCCCCGGTCTAACAAAGAAAAACACATTTTTTTGTCAAAATTTGTTTTTATTATAACGACCTTCCAATTTTTTGATACCATTTTAGTAGTACTCCTTCGGTTTTGCCTCAAAATAGGCCTCAGTTTCGGAGACCACCTCTTCATTGCAGCCAAATTTTTTCCTTGCGAGCATCCTTTTGAGGTCTGAGAACAAGAAAAAGTCGCTGGGGGCCAGATCTGGAGAATACGGTGGGTGGGGAAGCAATTCGAAGCCCGAAGAATTTAAAAACACATGAATCATGTTTATCCAGATAGGCACTAAATTTTGGTTTGCATTGGAATAATATTTTATCCAAAACTAAGAATAACATGGCTTCTGGACCAAATTCATTCAGAATTTATGTCAGAATATCTGCTCAGAACCTTTCCTTATAGATGCGTGATTTATGCCTTGTGCTTGAGTCTGGTATCTCCAAATCGACGTTTTCTACGATGCTATAACGATTTTTATGTTTTGAAGAGTTATATTTTATGAATTAGACAATATGGTAGAATATTCACCAAACGAAAAAAAAGTCGTTGATAAAAGTCACTCTTATTTCAAGCAGAGCGATTTAATAAACTAAAGCGGTTATTACCTGTCATGGGTTCAAGTCCCAAATGAACCGTGCCCTTACCCTCATACGTAGGACTGACCATCCCGCTATGGATATTCAATAAATCAATGAAAGTCAGCCCCACTAGTGGCACTCGCAAGTTTTGACCGGTAACGGTTGTTGTGATAAAGAAGAAGAAGAATAAGTTATTTTATGCCACGTATCACGACAGGGAGCATCGACGTACCAAAATGTTCCAATCCTTGGAGACTTTTACTGGAACCATCCTTACGCCTTTCAACAGCCTGGCTCTCCGGCGCCAGTAAGAAAAACATAGTAAACATACTAATTTATTGAAATGATGCTATAGAAAATAGACGACTAAAACAACGTGAATTGATTATAATAAGCGCTACATGCATGACAAAAAAAAGGTTCTTGCAGGACCTTTCCGTTTAATTTATTTTCACATTCTGACTGCTGACAGTGCCTTGAGTATGATATCCCCAAATCAACGTGTTTATGATACACTTAACGATTAACATTTCCTGATGAGTTATGTGTCAAGAAGTAAGCTAGAAGGCACAACCAAAGACATATGTTATAATCTTGTGTGATTAAAAATGTAGATTGAGAGATAACTGCAGACTGTAAATGAATTATGTGTAAGAACATTTGACCTGTGTTGCCTGCGAAGCTGCACAATAATCGCGAAGTAAATGCATGGATAAACTAAGATCAGCTAAGAATTATTATAGCCATGTTCTATTTGGATTGGAAGGTGTCCAACGTAAACTTAATCGACTTGCCACGGGGCGTTTTCTTTCGGGTCATGAGAATGCGGTTATCCCTTCTTATCCACTTATCGATTCTTGGGTCTTGATTCGATAAAAACTCGCTACTTACACTTGCAAGCTTGCTTCATCGCCATAACGCTGGCTTAATGAGCTTGCTGCTCCTTTCCTCTCATCTGCCATTTCCTATTATGACCCTTCCCGCCATCTATATAGCGATAGGCCACATCTGGATATCCCCACCCGTCTATCTCGGATATGGGCAAAATGATCCATTCCTTAACGATCAGATTGCATTTAATTCATTCTATCATTTTTTCGATTTTCACACTCCTTTATCCCTCTTCCGTTCTCGTCTTCGTTCTTCCTCATCCTTATCCTTTGCTTAGCAATTAAGACACATTGTTAAGCCCTTGTGGCGGATATTTGTGTGAAAAAAATATTTAGTTTTGACAAATCATTGGTTGAAGGTGTTTCATTTTACTGTAGGTGTTTTATTTTTGATGTCACCATAATTTATTATTTTGTTGGAGATAATGTGATGGATTAAACGAATAAAGCTAAAAATATAACCCAAACACTAACCCCACAGAATAATTTGTCTGCTTCCTCTTGAATGCACGGTTTATAGCAAATTAAACATTTGATCAGATGATCTGAGACCTGCTACAGACAAAAACAACCTGGAAAGAGTAACAACACACGTAACAGAACAAATTGTTAAACATCTTACGCATATTATTGTCATATTCATTACAGATACAAATAAAATAGACTAATACAGTAAAATAACTAAACTCGAAATTGGTTGAAATGGACAATAGGGTTGACAAATGAAGCATCAAACATGTTAATTTAAAAGTGAATTTATGCGTGTGTACATGTCTCCGATTGAGTAATTAACCATATTAACAGCCAACATTAAGAATGCTTCTGTCATTTTTAAACCATGCGATAAAGCAATAAGCGATAGTTATGACAATGACAACAAAGATGCAATGCCGTTTGATTTGATGGCCATCACACGACGCCACTCTCACATCCTGTTGTTGCGGATTTTCGCACACCGTCAATCCGTATATAAGCTCTATCAGCTGATCACAACGACATCACTCAGCGATCAGTAGTCTTCAGTAAAGCACATCCTCCTACTGCAATCATCTCTCCAATTATGGCTTCCAAAGTAAGTCAAACTAACGATACAAATCTCTCCCTGAGATACTAACAAGAGATCCAACTTTTCCAGTTCGTTCTGATCGTCGCTTCTCTGGCTTGCGTCAGCGCTGGATACATCCCGAGCGACCACTCCCATCTGTCCTACGGTGTGGCCCCGGCTTTGAGCTACTCCAACGTCATCAAGAACGTTGCCCCAGTGCCAGTGCTGAGCAAGACCATCCTTCCGGAGCCCCAGCTGTACCACGGATACGCCCAGACTGCCCCGTCGGTTGTGGTCAGCAAGCCTCTGGCTCTTACCAACCCTCTGCCCGTGTCCTATGCTGCCCCTCACTCTCTGTACCAGGCTCCGGCTCTCGAGTACACGAAGCCTCTGTCTTATGGCCCATATGCCAAGACTGTGATCGCTGCTGAGCCAACCTACGCCAAGACCATCGTGTCGGAGCCCATCTACACCAAGAACGTGTTCGTTGAGTCGATCTACCCGGCCAAGACGCTGATCGCTGAGCCCGTGTACGGCAAGAGCATTCTCGCTCAGCCAGCTCCGATCTACGGTGGAAAGGTCCTGTCTTATGGCCCACAGGTCGCCTACGGAGGCTATGGTGCCCATGGCTGGTAAATGGTTCGTCTGTGATAACATTTTTTTGTGTTGTGTCTATTGATTTGTGATATTTGAAATAAAATGTCATTTTGAAGTAAAATAACTGATTAAGAGATTTAATATTATTAGAGCATATTTGAATCTCGTTATAACTCCTTCAAGTCACATAATACTCCAGTTGTTCACAGAACGAAACTCATTAGTCTGCCCTTAATCAAATTAACATTTCATTTGCTTAAACGCTTCCCCTATCCGTTCAGATCAATTTATTGAGGTGAATATTAAATGAGCTCCAACTGGTTTTTGCTTCGTTGCTTTGCGTTATAAATTATATGACTCGAGTATGTGTTGATATGTGATAATTGGTTTGTGTGTTTTGCTATCTGATAGCTCTTTAAAGCGATAAGCGACCGTAAGAGGGTATCGAGTTAGGTAATGAATTTTCATCTTCAAATAAGTGAACCGTAAACCGTTAAGAAAGTACCAAACTCGGTTCGTCGCATATAAAAAGAAAGCAAACTGTCGTCACTCACCACAGTGTCAATCTCGGTGTCATCAAGTGCAAGTGGCTGGAACTTTCGCCCAGGAGCAATATGTCGCACCAAACGATGAGAGTTTGTTTGGTAAGAGATGAAAAGGAACAGTTTATTTTGTGCTATATTTCAACAGTTATCGTTTATATTTGCAGATCCTGATTCTAATTGCGTTGACAAATGCAGAGTTAAGACACTTCGAAGAAGCGAAGCCTCAAAACCCGATTAAAACGAATTACATTCCAACCGCTGTCAGCTACGTGAGCTTCGTTAGACACATCGTTCCGAAAAGGGTGGGACATTTAAAGGAACATACTAAACCTCCGACCCAACCACCAACACATTCGCCTATTTACCGCAATGCAATGCAAACTGTTGCTCAAAATGTGTCCAATTCTTACACGAAGCCGTATCCACAAGTAACTTCAATTACAGCTTATAACATTCCCTACAGACGTCCAGTGACGAAACCACAAACAGCTTTCCCCAATTTTAAAAACAGCGTGCAACCGACGGCAAACACTTACCGACCAATCTATCCCACTGGCTATGCTGAACCGATTTATGTTCAAAGTAGGATTCCTCTGGTCCCAAAGTACAGCGGCACGCTTCAAGGAACCAGCCCTCTGGTGATCGGTGTACAGCAGCCGGCCTACGTAAGGAAGTACGTCCAGTTTGGAGCATTTCATCCGACCCGGGTGCGCAAAACGCTCACTTATGCTCCCAGGCTAAGCTATGTCCCGCATGACTACCAAAGGGTGTAAACGAGTGGGCGGCTGTAGTGCCAAATAAGTGACCAAAAAGCCCAAGAATAAATAAGTTAAAAAACGGGAACACCCTGATCAATGTTTGAGTCACCGTTTTCACCATTCTAGAGCCTAAAATCAAACATAGTTTTGACAGAGCCAAATTATGGCCTACATTACAACGCAGTGAAAAGATTTCATCCTTCAAAAAAGCCATTGTTTATGCAGCGAGAACCAATTCGTCAAGTCACGGGGTAGCGCTGTCCCGGCTGTCAGGTACCGTGTGGTTACAGCTGCAAATTCGTTTCACGCCTCCTGCTCGGACAGGTCTTTAATCTACCGATCAACAACGCTGTTAGTCGTCAGCTGCGCACTGTGACCCAGTGTGACCTTTCGGCGGGGTTTGGTGCTGTTTTTGCCGTACTTGGGGCAGTTTTATTTGCACCACAAATATTTTGAATTTGCCAGTTAAGTGAGGTTGATTTGTTTTTTTACCACATTAGATTCGGCGAAGGACTAACTGTCGGTCGTCATTTGAATAGGAAAGAATAACTACACAATTTGCTAAAATAATCCGTCTACACGAAGAGGAAGATCATGTGGACAGTATGAGGGCAAATACAATTTCGAATACTCATTTATTGAATAGGAAACAGAACAATTTATAGAACAAACTAATATTCCGAAACTATTTTGAAAGATCATAGAAAAAAATGGTTTTCCTATATCTATTGAATGTTCTGCTTATGTCAACCTAGCTCGAATGTTTCCCATACCTTTAAAAGCTATAATTAAGAGTTATAAATTTTTTCGGGGCTTTATTGTTTTACCACAGCCTATTTGTGGGATTTCGACCACAGCCTATTTGTGGGATGTTTTGATATCCATCGAAGGTTACACCATCATTAGGAATTAATTAATAAAACCCGTGCGCCCTTCTACTAATTCCTATTCTAATGCGTTTCAAGAATCGTGTCACAACAGCTGCTGTAGAAAATCTATCTATTTGACGATTGTGCTTGAGAATGGAGAAACAGTATTTCAACAGTATTTGCAGCAAGAAACAGGAAGGTGAATGATATCGAAAAATAAAGGATAAAATAAAGTATGTCTATCGTAAAAAATGCTTATAATAATAACAATAACTTATACGTAAACTAAATTGTAACAACTCAGTGTTAATCGCAAAGAAAGAAAAATATACACTGTTATCATGTTTCATGTTGACAATGACAAGTTTCAGTTACTAGTATGTGCCATAAAAAAAGTTAGTAGACTGCTTTTGCAAAGAACGAAAAGCACAAACTCTCTCGGATGCATAATTAGTGAACTATTTATGAAGTATTTCAATTAAATGATTTCAATTACATGTTTTGTTATTCATTCTTGGTTCACTTCAATTTTATGGGATTTAGCATAAATAATATACAGTGGAATCTCTCATAGCGAGTACGCTTTATAACGAGTTTTTCGTATAACGAGCAAATCTAAATGCTCATCAAACACCTTTCATAAAGCTAGAATTACAGCTCGAGTGAAATTGATCGTGAAATTTTATGCATTTTTGATAAATCTTATTGGCTCAATTTTTAAACTATTTAGACTATTAAACATATTGAAATAATGAATAAAATGCATAATAAAATGCACATAATGGTCAGCGGGGAATCACAAGGAAATTCATATAATTTAATGTTATTTTCTAAACAGTTGGGAAATATAATTACCTTTCTTATGGTAAGCGATAAGGCATATTCTGATAAAATTTAATGAGATGAGAACGCTAAACGAGTAAAATCTCGCATAACGAGCAATATCATTCGAGTTTGGGATAAATTTTTTGGGAGCAGATCTGACATGAAGATCGGTTAACATGGAGCAATTCTTTAATTTTGATTATCGCTCAGGTAAATGAGACTTTCGATTCTAATAATTGTTTAACATAAATATATTGCCAACAGGAGAAATAACGTATATTTGTGTGTGGCACGACAATTGACGAGTGTTTCTTGTGTGCTTTTCTGGATCTACTTGCTCATGAAGGTGAGAGTTTCCCCTGCCAATTGCTGTCAGTTGGAGGAGTATCGTAGTACTACATATGCGGTGTGACAATGGCTGTGTTGTAGATTTTATGCTAAGCAATTTATCGACATGTTTAAAACTTAATTCGTGCTGGTATTATTTATTCTTAAGTATTCTTGGGATTAGAAATATTTTGCGTATACCTCAGCTTCGATCCAGTGCTGGTCGGTCAGACCCTATGATTCGTATGTCTGTTTTGTTTGCCAGGTTTTATTATAAAGCTTTAGTTTAATACTTTTTAGTTTAGTTGTTTCTGATTGTTGTCAATTAAAGAAAACTTTAAAAAGCTTCCACACAAAAAATAACAACAAGATTGTTAAATTCCACAAAAAATCGTTTTTAGGCTAATAAACATCAAAATAATCAATTTCAATTATTGTGGTTAGTCGTTATTGCGCATACATTGGACATAATACCATAATTTAACATAATTCAACTGTGTGGATGTCCTCCAAACAAACACAGCTATAAATAGCGATAGCTATACCATGTAAGCCTAATGGTTCTGTGTAAATAAAACCCTCCATGGAGGTATACAGCCCCTGGGGCGATTCCGATTTTACACTTCTCGTCTAAATTTGTTACACTTCTCCCTGCTTGTATCCGATTCCACTTTGTCAGTTACAGGTTGCTGAGCGATCCTCAAGGACACACCGCAAACTCTGCTTCCGAAATCCGGTTTAACCACGGTTGCCGACAGGCACACTGTCCATGAAATTTGCGATGCGAACAAAAAAAAGCACTCCCTTTCGATCGATGAAGATGGCATCGTTTGGATGGAGACGGGCGAATGGAACGACTGTATCTCATCGTTACATCCTCACGCTCGATCTTCTCTGCACAAAAGGGTGGCCCTGCTACACTTTCAATCACCTCGGCACAAAGGGGTTCCAAGGTGAGCAGGATTATCCTGGCGGACGGCCGATAGCGGCAGGAACCTAAGGGCAAGTGGACCACCACCGGAGCGTGCATGCGGAGTGGAATCACACACTTTGCCGCCTGCCTGCTAGCTCGATGATACCCGGAGTCCTGGACCGGCACAGGCCACAGCAGCAAGCCAGTTTCGTTCGCGCTTCATCTCACGAAACCTGTTTTCTTGTCCGATTGCCAACGTTTAAAAAGGGGAGTAACATGGTAACTGCGCTTGCTGTTACTGAGGACTTTTACTTTTCCCAGTACCCTAAATTTATATTCCCGTGAATCAGTAGGGGGGGGCAACCGTGTCATGCGGGACGACAATTACCGGTACTACTACTACCGGCGGCACCGAGAAAACCGTCCATCATGTGCTTACGGTCAGTGCGAGCGTTTCATATGTTTAACCTTTTATTGCCCTCCCGATTAAGCGGGCCAGCACCACAATCGACAATCGACTATCAACGGTAAATCTGTCCACATAATCATGCTTGTGCAGCATGGAAGAGTGAAATAGAAAGAGAACGAGGGAGTTGAGAGCGCGCAAGCCTTTAGGGAACCGTTTTTTCAAGGTTGCATGTTTCGATCGGCTTTCGACCCGTGGCCGTGTGGTTTTCTCGTTTTCGGTGCGCAGCGAAAGCGCACTGCTGGTCGTTGAGCGAAGAAAGTGGCACGCACCGTAAGAGTGACACGCGATTGAACTATGGCGTGTGACGTAATGCCTCCAAGGGGTCGTCGTCGCCGCCGCCGCCACTTGCTCTGTGGGAAACCGGTCGAGATGCGACCTAATTATTTTGATCATACGGAACCCTACGGCTGCTGCTGTGCCGGTGTGTATGTGTGAAGGTGGAATACATGGAACGCGAAGGAGCGATGTAATCGAGGAATTTTTAATGTTATTGAAATCGATCAGCGTCCCAAAAATAGCACAAATGCTGCATTTTTATCATCACTTCCAAGAATGGTTAATTATGTTTTATTGAACCATTTGTTATAACTCTTGCTCTTTAATAATTGGATCAGACTTTAGTTATAATTAAAATGGTACGATTTAAACTCATGGAAATAAATAACAGACTAAAGTTCAAACATTTCTTAAATGAGGCTCATTAATATCGAAAACAAAAAGCATAGCATGAATAAAAGTTTAACGGATCAAGAATCAACAGGTAAAAGTCAAACATCAATAGTAATGAAAAGACATGAAAAGAACATGAGGAAACATGGTGCAATGCAAAAGGAAGAACCATTAATTTAAGCAAGCTGACATTTTCCAAAAACCAATTTACGGTTTGCTCTGGCATCAACTTTGTCCAAATTCTGGATAGAATAAGGATCGTTGGATCGTTGCCTTGGTATGCATAATGAAATTCAAACGACAAAATGTCACATAAAATGTGCATGACAAAAGTAAAATATGCAAAAAAGTTTCAAATGTTAATAAATAATCAAACTGCTTATACTCAAGCTAGATTATTCTGACCTTCTTTCTCTCTACTTGTAGCCAATCTTTCTAGATGTTTTTTCTGTCATGTCATTTCAATGTTCCTTCAAAACGTTCCTTCTACTACGATAAAGAAAGACATGCTTCGAATAATCAGGAAAAAATAGTTAAAAATACGCAACACTTGAGATACCAACGCAATTGTCAAACATAAAGTATTATCCATATTCACTTATTATCATCGATGTTTAAAAGGATACGGTTCACTGAAATCTTTATCATTGATGACATATTTAAAATCGTTGCACACAATCGTTATCATCACACCGTGATCGTAGAAGTTCGCAACGGTAAGCGGGTCGTATCGTCCGTTCGTTCCACATCATTTATTGCACGGAGACTTCACAATCATTCCCCCGATTGAATTCGATAGATTGAACCATTGATACTTCGAGGCACGGTTTTTCTTCAATCGAAAGTGCAAAAGATGCAACAAAAACAGATTTCATGCTATATTAAACTTCTCATTTTGCACACTCTTTCGCATCGTTTTGTTTTGCTTCCAAAAAAGCCTAAAGTAAGGTTTAGGGGAAGCTTTCCTTCATGGATGTTTATTTAATTAGCTTCGTCAAATGTCGTTAGCCACATTCTCGATGAGTCGTCGAGTGTGAAATTTATGTCGGAGGAGTCGCAACGCCACTGCACCAAGGCGGTTGCAGCTGGCGGTTGTAGCTCTGTGCTTCATCGTGTCCTCGTCTGTTTGGGTTTGGACGAGGTGTCTGTCGTTGGTTGTATTGTTTTTTTCTCCTTCTTTTAGTTGGGTTAGACGTGCGTAACGAGTGCACCACGAAATCTGCCAAAATGGCAACACAGGTGGCAGCAGTGGATGCATTACCGTTGTGGTAAGTGTTGCTCTTGAAATTAAACAGTTTTGCCAATTGGCTGCTCTTAAGCCGAGGGCACAGACGCCGAGGGCTGCTGAAGCCTTGGATGTTGACGGTAAAATGTTGCGAGAAAAAACAACAACAAAGCAATGAAGGTGTTTGTAGCTTCAAGATAAGCTTTTAAGCTTCAACTCAAAATAAAACAAAGAAAGTAGCTTAACATTGGCAACAAAGTATGATTTAATTGACAACAAAGCACCAATTAATTCCTATGCGTCCTTGGCAAATCCATTACTCGCTCCAGCTTTATCATAATTGCTCCTAATTGAATCGGTATTTTCTTTGCATTCCGATACTCTCCTGACAGTACAAAGCCACTCCACACTAATCGTTTCGTTTACTCCAACTCCAGCATCCCGAGCGAGCGCAACAAAGTAACTCTAGTGGCGACGAATACAATAACTTATGAGTTGTAATATTGAAGTTGAAGTGGGCAGTGATTGTAATAAATCCCAGACATTTTACGCCCTTTTTTCTTCTTAGCCTCAAAGCCCTCAAAAACTCATCACGATCGTGCGGCTCGCGAGCGTCAATGTCAACGAGACATAAATCGCACTCAGCAAACTCCAGGAGGCGTCAGTCGCTCGCATCTCTACTCGATTGCGCGACTCGCCGTGTCAGACACACACACACACTTCAGCATCACCCGCTTGTGTACGCGCCCTAATGTGACTCATCATCGCGCAAACGGCACAGGACGGGGTACCGACTTTCGTCCTCGTCCTCCGACTACCCACCAGCCATAAGTTTGCAGTTTTATGATTAATCACGCATGTGGACACGAAGAGAGCGAGAGAGGGCCCTGGAGCTACAGGCTACAGGGTTGAAAAACAGGGGCGACGGCAAGGTCGTGACGAGAGCGCGTTGAATCTTGGACGCTATTAACTTTGGCGTTAGATGGCTGATTTGCGTGTGCCAGGCGGGTCGTCAGTGGAGTCCTTGAACGCGCTACCGATGCCGGTGAAAGGTTCCGGTTCTAGCCACTGGGGCGAGTGTGCTCAGTTCCGGACGTGGGAAACATAAATTAGACAAAAATATTGCCTATCATGTGTGCTGGTTAGTGCTGTTTGCCGAGAGAGAGAAAAAACAGAGTGTTGTGATCTTGGAACTAACATCGAACAGGCGGCGCTAGCAACCCGTCCGACTGAATGTGATCCGGAAATCTATAATAATAAAAAAAAACCCGGTGCCCCTAGTTCTAATGGGCTTTTGCGTGCGTTTTATGATAGTAGATTATGCGGAGAGTTGGAAGACATAAAGCTTAAATTAATAGAAACGTGTAGTAAAACACGACGACTCGAAAGCCCGGCGTCCGCCGCTTGGCGGCTGGAGTAATCATACCGTTTCAATCAAGAAAACCACACCGCGAATGGGTTATTTTGTAGACAAACGAAGACAACAATTTGTTAACAGTAACAGCGTGACCCCGCTTTTACGTTACATGGCGGGGCACCATGTCCGCAAAGTAACGCCCGGGCACCTATCGCTCCAATGCCCTGCAGCTAAACTGTTCGAGCGAATGGTGTGGTTTGCTGGGTTCCACCTAAGCAGAGATGCTGCTTATACAACCTCTCCCGATGTTTGACATTCAGCAATATCACACTCACGAAAGGTGGTTGGTACATGTGACGACTGGTACGACAAACATCATTTCCCTCCAACAGAATCTCCCCGTTGTCTTCTGGGGAGGAACCCTCCAGGACGACCGTGTGGCATTTATAGATGTCGCAAAAATCTCGATCTCCAATAAATGTTTCCCTCCCCTTTTGCGGGGGAGGGAAAAATGGGTGGGCAGGACCAGCCGTTGAATAGGTGTTAAATTTGTATGAATTATAATTATGAATAATGTATGCAATGGGTTTCTTGCTTACAACGTACAGCATACACGAACACTCGTAGATCGCGGTTGAGCGTGGTTGTCTTGCGCGTTGCGCAATAGAACCTCCAATACCTCCAGATGATGCCTTCAGTTCTTTCACCCGACTGAAAAGCCCTTACAGATTAATTTAGACGACGACGACGACGACGACGGCCCTTTCAGGGTGATCACGGGCCATGACAGTGGAGAAGCGATTCCACACAGGTGGCTTGGAATGATTAATGGGCCTCAAGGGAAGTCGGAGAAGAAAGCCCTACCCCCTGAAGGGTTTTGCAGTTTGCTGTGTTTGCCTGTCAGACAGGTGGATTAAGTCATTGGAGCTATTTCTGATGGCTTTTGGGTCGGGTATCAATCACAAAACTCCTGCTAACTTACTGACAAATGTGAAATGATGTACTAATGGAGTTCAGCCTGTGGGCTTAGTTTAGGCTTTAAGTTCTCAGTTGGACACTAAACGCTAATCCTAGCCTCACAAATAGGCATCGGTGCAGGTAGGGATTAATGAGCTCCAAATTCCGACCGACCAAACAACTTCCGGTGTGACATGCTGATCTGTCAACATGATCGTTAAGGTAGATCTCACTTGCTAGTGTGTCCTCATCGGTTCAAGGAGTTTAAAGCGTGTGCTAGCGCCATTGAAATTCCTCGTGACCCCAAAAAAGCCCCCCGAAAAAACATAAACAGAAAAAAACACACAGACCCATGCTGCTCGTACGCAAGTTCATCTGCTCCGTTGGCCATCTTCAGTCATTGACATTGAACTCGAAAGTAGTGTCGGGCAAGCAAACCGGTTCGAGAGCGACGAGCTCATCTGCAGAAAATGAAGACGTAACCGGTACGATGTTGCTTCTCTTCCACCTTCTGTACTCCCCTCGAAGCTACCACAGAAGATGCGCCATCGACCGCGAAGATGATCAGCTGTTCGCATGTTTGTCCTGTGCCTGATGATGCGCACGTGAGACGCATGTGTGCTGGCCAACCCTGTCGTCAACCAGTCGGTCGGTCGTCACCGTACTGAGTTGGGGTAGGGTTGAATGAACGCGCGTACGATCAATCTCCGGACGGTTGCTTCTTCAATTCAATTATGCAATCCGGTTGCAGCGTTTTGGAGGCTCGCTCGTGCGTGGTTGATGGAAACGGGACGAGTATGCAAATGATGAGCCGATGACAGACTGGTGGTGTGACGTTAATTGAACCCGCGTGCCGAGCGAAGAGCTATTTTTAAATTAGTGGCGCCTGTCCGTCTTCAAATCGAGATGAAATATTTAATGAATTAGTGTGCCATTCAAATGCGCGTGCATGCCAATTTTTCGTCACATAAATTTGAGTTATAGTTTTGTTTTGTTTATTTCGTACGTTGTTTACGCCAAGGTTGTGATTCAATTGTATTCGTCATTGGAACAGTGGTGGATTATAATCGTTCTTCATTCGGAACAATTATCTCTACACCCGAAACCGACACACCGAAACAGATGCCATCAATCGTTTGTTGTGATTATGGAAAAATCGCTTCTCGTGCCGACTCAAGAAAAGACATAGAAGCCTCCAAGGCTTCATCATCGGTAACCAGTGTCGCAGTGTTTTGTTTATAAATGTCGCCCGAAAATCTCACCACATCCGACGAAACCGATTGTTCGCGGTTGGCATCGATCGCATCGACACCGTACCCAGAGCGCTGAGCTGCCACAGTGACGGGGTGGTTTGGGGTGCCTATTATATGCGTTTACAAAACTTTAAACCTTCAACGATAATTGAGGATAAAACAAAGTAGCGACAGCGTGTGTTCAATTCTTCGCCGAAGCTGCGCTTGCGGGTTGTAAAAATAGTTTCCAAAAAGGTGTCGTGAAAATCATTCAGTCAAAAAGAGCGAGAAAGGAAACGAAAGGAAGCGAACGAGCTCGTATAAGGTTATTCAATAACGTAAGGCGACAGAGAGGACAGCCAGGCTTGTGAATAGTTTGTACGGGTTGGTATCGAAGAGATAGGCCGAGGAGGCGAGAGAAAAAACAAAGATTTATGATTTATGTAATAATAATGTAATAAAAAGACCCAAAATTTTAAAACAAAATCAATACTTACACGATAAAAATAGCATGGAAGTGGTAAGTTTGCAAAGCCTCCGTCTGTTTAATTGACAGATTCCATTATATGTTAGCAAATTCCATAGAATGCCTGCAGTTTTCCACTATAGATTGGGAAGATATCACCAGGTGATTGAATTTTCCCATTGCCAAGTCCATTGACAGATCAGGCGTAGATCAACTAAATTTGTTGCTAATCAAGAAGAAAAGCTTATTGCACATGTTTTTCTGAGACTGTAATTATTATCCAGACACTTTTGTACACAATTTCTACATTACCTTCTTCTTTTTCTTAGTATAAAAGACCTAATGTAAAGTAAATACCTACATTAAACTTTATATACAAGTAAAAATTAGACTTAGTACCCAAACCGCTACACTAGACCCACTACAGGCAATCGGATATGTAGCTATTTAAGAGACTATAGATAAGAGATGATATGGTCCTGATGCGACTTGAACCACGTCTTTTCTTTACAGGAGTCGGCGACACTACATATAGACTATTCAGTCGTTCCAGGTTAGGGATGTTAAAAATCAATTTAAATGACTGGGAAAGAAAGCAAACACAAAAAATATAGATAAAATGTCTCAGATAACATAATCCAACATCCAACTTTGTATCAATTGTAATAAATTGTATTCTTGTTTTCACATAGGAAAACGCACAAATCTATATAGCTTAGAGCTATAACTCCTGAAAAGATAAATTGTAATAAACAAGTCAAGAATGTGTGCACAATTCTCATTCTCTTTCTTGTCCCTCCCCACGTTCAATCTAATTCCAACTCAATTTCACTTTAAATTCAATCAACCTCAGCTCCACACAAAAGGTAGTACCATAATTTATTGTACGAGAGAGCAAGCAGCAGCACAATGTACGTAGCATCAGTCTGTTTGGGGTTTGCATGTCCCACGATGTTTATCCTCCTACCCCGAATTGCGTATCGAGTCGCATCCAGCAGCTCCTTTTTTGGCACGGCCTGGCAATATGTCACCTGCGCGCGAAAGGTACGGCCGCGTACATCGGCGTGTGGCCTTGAGGCTTAACGACACAAAGACAGGAGAAGAAAAAAAAACAGACACGAAAAAACAAATTGTATCTGATGTACACCAGCAGCCCTTACGTCACGCCGTGGTGGTAGGTAGCGTGCAAAGAAATGGTGTAATGTTCGCATGTTGCAAAATATTGCCATCATGAAAAGGAATTTAAAGGTATTTTTTCGGTTGATTGGAGTCGGAAGGGAAGACAAAGCAATATCAAAATCCAATTAGAAACATGAGCACGAGATCTTCATCGCGTAAAGCGCGTAGAGGTCGCATCACTTCCTCAATAAATTATTCTTCCCCCAGTCCGCACAAAAACCCTTGGGGCAACGCATCTTTTCGGGTGGCTTATAATTATGTGAAAATCCCTTCAACCATCGGAGCTTCAAGTGATTTATTGTGCTCGTCGTCCTCGTCCGCTATTGGAAACAATAACGCAAGATGATAGGTGTGATCGTACGGCTACCAGACCAGAACCCACCAAACCAAGCTAGGTAATTAACCTTTGACACTGCACACCATACTGCAGTGGCGATTGTTGCAGCCAATGCTTTCGGTTTCATCTGCCACCGTACCGTGACGTCACGGATTACTACGATCTTTGCCACCCTCGCACGCAATGGTGAAGGATCAATCTATTTCCCATTCCGCCAAGAGGCAACACGAGGCAACCCCCGATGAGCCTGCGGCAACTTCACCCCCAAATGGACAATAAAAATCGGCTAACAAGCTTGCGACAAAAATAAACACAGCGAGCAAAAACACTGTAGAAACAGTAATGGCCGTAACCGAGCTGTGGTTGAGAAAACTGTTCGGTGATACCAGACGAAGACCTCCTGAGTAAAAAAAAACCTCCAAAAACACCACCAAACGAACGGTCTGCTTCACTCGAGTTCTTCGCGCGCGTTTGTAGGTGAGAAATTGCCATTGAAGATCCCCGCTCAGGTTTGCTCCCCCTTCTAGGGAGGAAGCAGTGTGACTGGGAAGGGAGGCGGCTCCAAAATTCGAAACTCCAAACATTTACCCCCAAAAACCTTCCATCGCCCGATCGCGTCGGGCGGCCAAAGTGTGTGATAGTTCTGTGCGGCTGTGGACGAAGTTTGTTGTCGCTTTTTTACGATTATTCATTCAAGAAGAAGGTCACCCCCATCATCTTCGCGCGCTTCGGAGGTGGGCTTCTTCGGTGCGGCGAACGGGGCGCACTAGCTCGATCTGCGCCGGTGAACACCGAGCAGCGGTATGTGTTTTCATATAAATATTAGACCAAACGCTTCCAGAGGTATCATTACTTCGCTAGCTTCGATTTAGTGCAGACCTACCAAGCAAAACCGCTCAAGATGGCTTTTAAGGTAAGGTTGAGACACCACAGCGTGTGTGATCGAAAGGATCTAAGACTTGTGTGATATTACCAGAGAGGTGTTATGTGTGTTCTGTGCAATAAAGTTCTCGATGTGATCCTGAGTGTACTACCAAACTGTGTCGTTTAGTGAAAGATATGACTCAGTAAACCGTTCTTCTCTTCTTAATCGTAGATTGTTGTTCTGTTCGCTACCCTGGCTTGCGCCAGTGCCGGTTACGTCGAACCGGAGCACCACCATCTGTCCTATGCTGCCGCCCCGGTCGCACACTACTCGTCCGCTCCGGCCGTAAGCTACAGCTCGATCACCCGCCACGAAACGCCGAAGGTGGCCGTCGCCAAGCAGGTCACCTATGCTGAGCCGGCGGTCCACTACGCTGCTCCGCTCACCAAGACCTATGCCGTGCACGAGCCCGCCCTGAAGACGGTCGTCGCCCAGCCCGCCTACACCAAGACGGTGTACGCACAGGAGCCAGCCCATGTGTACGCTCATGCCGCCCCGGTCGTTGCCGCCAAGACGGTGTCCTATGCCGCGCCGCAGGTCCACTACCAGGCTGCCCCGCAGGTTCACTACCAGGCCGCCCCGGCGCTGGTGAAGAACGTCGAGTACACGAAGACGCTCGCGTACGCCCCGGTCACCAAGACGCTTGTGTCCGAGCCGACCTACACCAAGCACGTCGTTGCCGAGCCGACCTACACGAAGACGCTCCTGGCCCAGCCCGCTTACACCAAGTACGTGTCGCAGCCCACCTACACCAAGACCCTGGTCGCTGAGCATCAGCCGCTGTACCATCATCAGCCCGCCGTGTACGCTCATGCTGCCCCGGTCGTTGCTGCCAAGACGGTGAGCTACGCTGCGCCGGCTGCTCATGTGTCGCACGTCAGCTACGCCGACAACGCCGCCCACTACGCCTGGTAAGAAGGATGCGGCCGAACGGTATCCCGCGGGAAAGGAAACGCCTGCTCAGGAACTGCACAATGAACCTTTTTTCTTTTTGCAACGCGATGTTGAATGTTTCGTTGAAAATACATAAATTATTGTGAATGAAGCTGCTGTCTGGGGCATAGTTACTTTAATCCGAAAGCAAGTGTAATGTCATTTGTATAGGTAAAGATCAATGAAAAAGACATGGATGCATATCTAAGACGTCGGAATCCTTTACAAGTATTACAAAACTTTGTATTACAAACAAATTTGTGAAATTGAAGCCTTAAAAGACACAAGAACTTCAAGAATATTCGAAAAAAACGTAGGAAAAACTCCAATTTGACTAGGATGACTACTCAAAATCCCATGGTGCAATATTGTTCAAATAACTTTTTTAACTAGGACTGTAGAATTCATATAAGTAAAAAGTGCTCGAGTACGTTTATAGCAAACAAGATACCGTAATTTTGTGTATTGAAGCTCATACGATCTTCTTAGACTAACATTAACCTCAACGATGTTATTATTTATGTCAATTGTTTTGCATGAGCAAGTCTTTAGTTGTGATTCGAGAATGGATGAGAATTCTAATTACAGGGTTTTAGAGGATTATATAGACATGTTCAGCGAGTTGTAGATTCGTTCAGGCATATAATAGACTCTTTCAGCGAGATATAGAATTGTTCAGAAGTAGGCGTTGACTTGTTCAGCGATTCTGTAGTGCGGTCATTTGTTTTGTTTACACACTGTGCCGCAGGGTTCAATTTTTCATTCTTAAAAGTCCTAAAAGTAGCTAATAATCATTCCCCAAGCTGTTTAATACAAAAATTAGTTGAAACAAGCATATTTTTTCGAAAACCGTTTGTTTACCTCCTGATGAGAATGATGCAAGCTGCAGTCCAAGGGGTACGAAAGTGACAGCTCTACAGTATAACCGAACATGTCAACGCCTACTTCCGAATAATTCTATATCTCGCTGAAATAGTTTATTATATGCCTGAACGAATCTACAACTCGCTGAACATGTCTATATAATCCTCGAAAACCCTGTAAGAAGGGGTTTACAATACTAGCCAGCATTTTTACATGGAGTTTGACAGTTGGTGGCTGAAATCATGGCACATTTCATACAAAACCACACGCCAAACTAGATCTCTAGATCTAAACTAGCAACCACATGCTCAGCCTAGATTATTTCCACCTGAAAAGAATGTGAACCAACGCCTATTCATGGCAGGCTTGGTCACCTGAGCTTTTGAAGTATTGAATTTTTTGGCTAAAGTATAAATATTTTGTCAAGAAATGTTAAGAACTGTTTGATACTATATTTATTAAAAGTAAAATAAAACCTATTTCAAAAAGCAAAAATAGAAAAGAACACGATTTGAGAACATCTTTGTACATAAATGATGAATCGAATATGGCGGAACGTAATTGTCCATTGCATACAGAGTCCGGGCGGTCCCATTGTACAGTCGTCAACTCGAACGACTCAATAACATGCCCGTCATGGGTTCAAGCCAAGAATGGACCGTCCCCCCGTAGCAAGGATTTTGACTATCCGGCTGCGTGTGGTAATGAATTAAGTCTTGAAAGCCTTTAAAGGCCGGCATGTCCGCGTAGGACGTTACGCCAAATAGAAGAAGAAGAAGAAGATACAGAGCCCCGATGATGAATGATGAAATTTCTATCTCGCTAATATGATTTGCCTGACTTCACAAACCATTAATTGAAATATTACAGAGACACCTAGATAAGAGAGAATCCAAAAACAATAAAACAAAACACTCCGTAAGAATATCTGTACATTTAGTTTAAAGTGTCCTCGTTAAGAGAGAATTAAACAATACAGCTAAGGCGTTATTTTCCCGCCATTGTGGCTCAAATAATTTGTATGTTATAGCTATAAACTTGTATTTTTGACATAATTGACGACTGTACCACCGGACCACTTCAACTTACATACATAACTTGTTTACTAATTTTTGTTCTAAAATTTCACCAGACAAATATCTGTTTGCCAATTTGACAATCTATTTCACAATCTTTTCAATAAGAAACTCGATATTTGAATATTTTTGGCTGATTCCTTAAAGTCTTGTAGTCTCTGAGCTATCCAGGACTTTATATATTTGTTAACGTGTTTACGTATAGCTCCGTGATTTATTTTCCGTATTTCGGTTATTTTAACAAACAATCAGTTTTCTATAAGTAAAAAAGTTGTGTAGTGAGCTTGCCCGCAACGTATTATACATACTTTTAGCAATTGTGCTAGTTCTTCTTCAATTGCTCGTCGGTCGCATCACCCGCGGAGTGCGTCTATTAACCGGTCAAGGCATCGACCTGTGAATTCCTTTTCAAAATGGAGCATACTTGCAACTCTTGCGCAACCGAGATCACCGAAGACCTGATTAGCTGTTATATTTGCAACTCACCGTTCCACATCCGCTGTTCGCGCATTCCCGAGAATGCACTGAAGCTAACCAACGAATACCAACAACTCCACTGGTGCTGCCTAGCGTGCAACAATGTGATTATTAATCCTCGCACTAATTACATCAAACAAGCTTTGGCCCAGTCGAGCATACAAACAACAATGGATGCCGTCGCCAATAGTCTCAAATCTGCCCTTGAACCTCTAGCAAAAGAAATTCGTACTGGTCTATCGCAGCTTAATGAATCGCAGAAGAGAACACCACTGAGCAGTCACCCTCCTGCCAAATTGCGCAGAGTTTTACCAGCGAAGAGATTATTCTCCGAGTTGGTCAGTGCTACAAACACTTCACCTGCTATCTCGCTTGTCGCCAAAAGAACAACAAACATCAATAACAACAATATCAACAATAACATAGCCGTACCGTCACTAGCTGAGCACAACAATATTAACATCACAAATAACATCACTTCTCGCCAGCCAATTGCTATTTATGGCACGGATAACGATTCTCCAAACCTTCCAACCGTTCAAAACCGCTTTGTACCCAAAATGTGGCTTCATTTAGCTAACATTGCTCCTGGCACGTTAGCTAAGTCGTGGAATCTGTGAAACGACGGCTGGCCACAACCGACGTCATTGCATTTAGCTTGATGGGCAAAAATTTCGACACTACTTTGGCTAGACCGATGTCGTTTAAGGTTCGCATCCCGGCTCACCTTCGTGAAACTGCGTTATCGTCCTCGGTTTGGCCTTCTAATCTACGTGTACGTGAATTTATACTACGTGATAACCGTCCAGCATCATCCCATCCTTTGGCTTGTCTCACACCGATGAATGCACATGAAACCCCACTTCAAAGCATCAATGCAGTGCCTATCGATAATATTCCGAAACCGGCAGAGCAAACCATCAATGAAAAGCCAAATAGTTCATCACCTAGTAATGTACAACCAATAGTGCACAATATGGAGCATTCACCTATCCCAGCTGATCGTACGGCTCAAAACAATGACGTTCATCACGAACACAGCTCATGAAGCTTACGCACACAAGAAGCATCAGCCAGTCGCTATTCGCACACTAACACTTCATGTAATGACCACGCACGCACTAACACAGCAACTCACTTGAAAATGTTTTCAGTTCGCGATATTAAAAACATTTCACATGCCAAACCGACTGACACTGCTTTGAAACCATGTGATATACATTTTCACTACCAAAATGTTAGAGGACTACGTACCAAACTCACAGAATTTGGATTGAACACATTGGACGCTAAATATCAGATAATAATACTCACCGAAACCTGGCTTGACAATTCAATTCCATCATCGCTACTGTTTGACCCGGGCTATTCGGTGTATAGATGTGATCGTAGCTTGTCTAATAGTATGCATACTCGTGGTGGTGGCGCACTGATCGCATGCTCATCCTTATTGAACACCCGTGAACTCACTCTACCTCGTAACTCACTTGAGCAAGTGTGGGTTACCGTTCGCCTATCATCTTGCACGATATTCATCGGGACTGTTTACATTCCTCCTAATCGAGCTAACGACACAGATACTCTTACATCTGTGATTGAAAGTGTAAGTGCAATAGTAAACCATGCAAAAACTAATGATCTAATATTTTTGTTTGGAGATTTTAATTTTTCGGCAGTATCGTGGTCACTAGCACAACAAACATTTGGTCACTCATCATCGTTCGCGCACTATGTGGCAAATTCATCATCTTCGGTCAGATCCCGGTTTTTGGATGAAATTAACGCTAGCGATCTTTATCAAATAAGCTGTATCAAAAACTCGTTTAACCGGCAGCTCGACTTAGTATTCGCAAATTTTATTGCCGCAACTTACTGCATCGATTTGCACCCCTGCCCAACACCACTAGTCTCTCCTGACCTGTACCATCCAGCCATCGATTTAACGGTTCGAATTCCAAGCACAATGCCTAATCCTACACTGACGCAAGCAAGTAGACCTAGGATGAATTTTTATAAAACCAATTTTACTCGGCTTGATGAGCTCATAACTAATTTTAATAGCCAGTTCAGAATTAGCCAGTTTAATTCTGTTGATGAAGCTTTATCGATATTTATACGCTTTCTTTTATCCTCGTTTGATTTGTGTGTACCAATTATCACACCAAAGAGCGGCCCTGCTTGGTCTGACCGCCACCTAAAAAAACTTAAAAGAGCTAAGGAAGCTGCATTAAAAAAATATACGAAGTACCGATCACCTGTTAACAAAAGCATATTAAATGAAACAACTCGCTTGTACCGTAGTTACAATAAAATACGCTACGGTGGCTACTTGTCTCGGTTGGAGAAGAATTTTATCAAAAGGCCCAAAGCTCTCTGGAGTTTTCGTAAGAAACACAATAGTACAAATGTGACACCTAAATCGATTTACCACAATGACCGAGCTGGTTCAACTGCTTCAGATATGTGTGATATATTTGCGTGTAGATTCGAGGAGGCATACACAATCTCAACTACTGACGACAATATTATCACCAACGCTTTAATTAATACTCCTAATGATGTCATCGACCTTAATTTAACTAATATATCGCAAGAATCTGTTCTAAATGTGCTCAAAGCAGTCAAGCCCAAAGCTAGTCCCGGCCCAGATGGTATTCCTGCCATCATTCTCAGCCGATGCTGTGAGTCCATTGCGCCGATCTTCACCAAAATTTTTAATTTTTCGCTGCAACAAGGAGAATTCCCCTCTATTTGGAAGAGTTCATGGATAGTCCCCATATTTAAAAAAGGTGACAAGGAAGATGCAGCCAACTATAGAGGCATAACATCACTCAGTGCTGGAGCCAAAGTTTTTGAGAAAGTGATCCAAACAAGTTTACTCACGGCTTCATATCACTATATTAGCCCTCAACAACACGGTTTCGTTCCAAAGCGGTCGACGATTACTAACCTTGTTGACTTTACATCACAATGTCTCCGTAACATGGATAGCAGGATTCAAACAGATGCAGTTTATATGGATTTAAAGGCTGCTTTTGATAGCATCGATCACAACATCCTTTTAGCCAAGATGAACAAGTTGGGACTTGGGCGAAATTTAATATGCTGGTTAGAATCGTACCTTGTCAATCGATCGTATGCTGTATCTTTCTCACGGTGCCATTCAAGGTCTTTCATTGCATCATCTGGTGTGCCACAAGGTAGCAACCTGGGTCCACTACTGTTTGTACTGTTCATCAACGACCTATCGTATGTAGTACCAGCAGCGAATCATTTAATGTATGCAGATGACATTAAAATCTACATGACGATAAAAAATGACACAGACCACTCCGAGCTACAACAATACCTTCTCGATTTTCACCAATGGTGCAATCGAAACCGCCTGAGCCTCTGCATTGAAAAATGCCGAGTCATTTCATTCACACGCGCACGAGAAATTAAGAATACCAGCTACACAGTTAACGGTTTACCAATAGAACGCACTAATACTATGAAGGATCTCGGAGTCATACTTGATTCAAAGCTGTCATTTGACCAGCAAACAGAGGAGGTGATTACCCGAGGTAATCAATTGCTTGGCATGTTGTTTCGGATAACAAGAGATTTCAAAGACCCAGTCTGCATCAAAGCGTTATACTGTGGTATTATCCGCCCGGTACTCGAATACGCCTGTGTCGTCTGGAAGCCCTCAACCCAAAGACTTTCTGAGAGAATGGAATCGATACAGCGTCGCTTATCCCGATACGCAACACGCTTGTTACCTTGGCCACCTGGCAGTCAGTTACCACCTTATGAATCGCGACTTCTGCTCCTCGGACTGCAACCGCTCCACATCCGACGCCGTACCGCACAACAACTATTTGTGGCTGGTTTACTGCAAAATAACATCGACTGTCCTTCCCTACTCCAGCAGTTAAACTTTTACGCGCCTGCTGTTCAGCTTCGCTCTCGTCCGTTACTTGCCCTGAACCGTAGTCGAACTGGATATGGATCTAGAGACCCCCTCAACTCCATGATTAGGGTGTTTAACGAAGTTCGTCATTTGTTTGATTTTGGAACCTCAGTGCAATCCTTTAAAAACTGCCTTAGAAGCGAATTATTAAGATGATCTTACTACTTATTTTAATCTAATATTAGACTTAAGAACATTCACACGGATCCATTGTTATCCATTGAACGAGTAATAAACAAATTAAACAAATTAAACAAATTAAATATTTACTCTATTGCTGTGCCAGTTGCCTTCATATCAACAACAAATCCAGTAAATACCATCGATTTTCTTACAGAAAAAAAAAAAACAAATGACTCAAATAGTGACATGGTGGTGTAAGCGACGAACCTCAAAAATAGTTTACCGTACTGAGTCATTATTTGTCAAACTCTTCATAAAAGGAAACATTGAAACGATTATAAAAGAGAGAGAAAAATCTAAACAAAATACAAGTTCTTTAGCGTATAATCATCGAACAACCCATAGCAAGCTGATATTGATAATGATTTATATCCTTCGTTCCGTAAACGGTCGCAATATATTAAAAGGAGGTGTTCATGTCATCCACCACCGATTGCAGATTGAACTGACCTTAAAAGGGTCCGCGTCTCATCCCCACCCTCAGTGCCTTCCAACGTATATTTCACTCATTAGGCATTAGTACTTCCACCAACAAAACGGATATTCCCCGCGTTTATTTCGCATCTCCTGTGGCAAAATACAGACACACACACACACACCGTAACCTTGCCGCTAGCCAGCCCGGTCAGCTCGTTTGTGCGAGCGTTTGCCCGGGCTAGAGAAAGGTTAGGCTCGCTGCGTCGCTGAACAGCTACGGTGTGAAACCTTAACCTTCGGCGATGTTTTGCACGGCGCAATGCGATTCACGCACGGCGGCCACCGGCGGTAGTAGCCGGCGGCGAGTTTTAGTTCACCGGTTTGTGCCCGTTCACCACTCATTACCCCCGTTTTCGGGAGCACGCAGGCAACAAGCACGCACCAGTAGCGTAGTTGTTTGATGAATGAAATTTTTCACTATCAAGCTCTAACCATGCTTTGATCGTCGCTATAGAGTCGAGTGTTTTTTCTTACTTGCTCACTACACGGGTTGAAGAGTGTGCTGTGTCGCCAGCGCGCCAATGCGCGCCGCTTGACATTGACAGGATGGAGTGATTAATCGAAGATCGACGATCGGACGGGTACGATCGTCCACTTGAGCCGCGCGGCATGGGCAACTTCGAGAGGATCAATCGAATAAAATGTAGCAGCATATTACACCGACCCAACATTGGGACAACTCATCAGGCGGTTGAATTTACATTTTCAGCCAACGGCACGAATCACTCAATGGGACGCCTGTCCTTGATCGGCGTACGGGCGCGCGAGGCAGGTCGTACAAACATAGTGGTAATTTTATCGTCGCCATCCTTTGCCTTCGTCTGCCTCACTTTCTCTGTCGCTCTTCTTCCGGCGAAGGGAAATTGGATGTAACCGAAATACTGGTTTCTGGCGCTCTCTCTCGCTGGGAGGGGCAGAACATCGGGGGTTTTCCTCCTTATTTTTTTGGTTTGGCCCTCGCACAATGCGCACCAATCATTGGACATGGGATGATGGCAGTGTCCCTGTTTTTGTTTATCCCTTTTATGCGTTTCCCCCGGGTGCATTGGTGTATATAACCCGCGATCCTGCGTGCGAAGGGCGACATTCGCGTACGGTACACGGTGCGTGAGCGAAATCGCGCAAACCCATCCATCCACCATGAAGTGTTTTGTAAGTTTTAAACTGTGGTTTGCACAATTTTAACCTATTTCCCATGGCATTTGACTCATTTTATGTTCATTTTTCTTCTATTTTTCCATTGCAGTTTGTAGTACTAGCCGTGTCTTTAGCGTTAGCTAGCGCTGGTTACGTCGAGCACTATCAAGGTGCAACGAGCTTTACCTCGTTCGACCTGAAGTCCGTTCCCATCGTCGGCAGCAAGCTGGTGGTTCCCGGTGCAGTCGCCCCAGCCTACCCAATAAAAGGTTCGACCGATCACGCACCGGTTCGGTATGAAGCGAAGCCAGTAATTAGTACGGTTTATGCGGCTCCGATCACGAAGACGTTGACCTACAGCACCGTACCGGTGCAGTACGCTTCCAGCCATCAGTATGTCACTCCTGTCCCGGTGCATGATTGTACGCTGAAGGAACATACCAAACTTGTTGCACCGATTCATGCCACTGTTTCGTACGGTGTACCATCTGCCACTGTGAGCAATGCTCATGGCATCTCGAGTCAGTCGGGATATTCGGGAGTTGGCTATCAACAAGCTCAGAAGGTGCAAGGAGCGGCTGTGAGTAATTCTAACTCGATCTGGAATCAGTCGGGATATTCAGGAGCTGGATATCAACAAGCTCAGAAGGTACAAGGAGCAACTGCGGGTATTGCTGGCATTTGGAGTCAGTCTGGTCATGCTGAATCAGGATATCAACAAGCTCAGAAGGTTCAAGGAGCTTCTGTGAGCAACGTTGGCGTCTGGGATCAATCGGGATATTCAGGAGCTGGATATCAACAAGCTCAGAAGGTGCAAGGAGCGACTGTGAGTAGATCAAATGGCATCTGGGGTCAATCAGGATATTCAGGAACTGGATATCAACAAGCTCAGAAGGTACAAGGAGCGACTGTAAGCAATGCTGGTAGCTGGAGTCATTCGGGATATTCTGGACCTGGATATCAACAACATCAGAACGTCCCAGTTGCTTCTTACGGTCCTAGTTCTACAATCGGACATACTGTAACGCATCACTACACCGCTCCACAGTCGAGCAGCATCATCTATACTCCTCCTAAAGCAAGTCTAACGATCGGATCCACTTCCTACGAAGGGCATGGCAATCAGCAGTCAGCATCTTTCGGCACCTACAAGGAACATATTCAACCGGCACCTATTATTGAAACGCTCGTCGATGTCGCTCCACCAAAGCTTATCCAGCAACAGCCATCAGGAAGCTATGGAGTTCCTGCAACAGACTCCAGCCTTCTTCACGTGTCCCAACCAGCGACGGTCATTACATCTTCCTCCAACTACGCAGCAACTGAGGGGGCTTGGAAGGAAACGAAGGCTGGCTATGCTACATCGCACCAATACAAGGCAGCAACGATTCCAGCAAAACCTTCTGCCTTCTACATCGCTCCAGCAGTAAAGCTACAAACGACTATTTCAAATTCTGGAGGATGGCAGGAAGCTTCCAAAAACCATGGCCACAGTTTCACTACTACTCACAGCTACGCAAACCAACAAGTGGCAGCTAACAATGGTCAACAGTATCTGCCACCGAAAGCGCCTGCCACTTCTTCCATTGCGACAGGTTCTTCTCAATCTTCTTCCTCCAAGGATACTCCAACCACATCTAGTCCAACTCGCGAATATCTACCACCACGAGAGTATCTTCCACCACCAACGCAAGCAAATGGTGGCAGCACTGCAGCCACCGTGTCCTACGGAGCATCTTCCCAGGGTTTATCCTCAAACAAAGTTTCTCAATCACAAAGCTACGGTTCCAGCTCTACCGGCAGCCTATCCACTCACGGTAGCGCACAGTACAGTGCAGCGATTCTATCTCCTCTGCACGTTACCGTCCAAAAGACACCCATTCTAGCCTTCACCCCAAAGCTTCCCTGTACCCACGAGCATCAACACGTACATCAATAGGGTGTGTGTGTGTGAGTAATAGACATAAAAATAAATACAAACCCACTCCTTCTGTAGTTTTACGCCCAACAAAAAACACATTCGCTCAGTAATAAATTAAAAAACAGGTGACCTCCCGGGTCCCAGCATGTCTTTAACCCGTCCCGTTTGCGTGCGTTTTATTGCGTGAGGGAGGAGTTGACCTTTTTTCTACGAAAAGATTCGCCCAGTTTGTGCTCAGGCATCGTTACTCAGGAACCCATCAGGTTCCGAACGTATGGAACGTCCGAAAACGTCCGAAGCCCACCTTTGTGTGAGACACTGCGTCTCCGACACGTTAATGCTCTCGCTAGCATTGACATTCTTTTCGCAAACCGGCCACCTTCCTTTAGCCATCTGAGTGGTGGCGTTCGATCGGTGGCATCGGGACGGGCTCTGACCTACACGTGCGCAGTTACAAATGTTTGCGTAAAGCGGTGTGCATAGCTTTCTCACGCTGTGCATCTAGCGTGATCGTTTATTGCTGTCGAATAGTTTCGAATCGAAACAGAAATGTCTCCATTAGCGGCGAGTGATTGACTGTCCAACAAGGTGCTAGTAATAAGCTAGTCGATTAGTTTTTTTTTTTTTCAAAAAAACTAGTCGACATAGTCGACATTGGTGACGATTTTTGCTGCCGGCGACAAACGGTCTCGATTGTTATCTGGAACTTTTTTTTTCACTCAATACATATTTATTTGTCAATTCCTATTTCGAAAGGGGAACTCCAAATGCACGCTACGTCACTGGCACGTGGGTCCATTATGAGTCAACTTCCAGATGAACCAATGCACCTCCACATTGCGTTCGGCCCGATTGAAAGGAACTGCGTGCGTGAAAGGGTGAAACGGTGGTTGATACTATTTTATTTCAGCTCCAGCCCCAGCAACAAAACGCCCCACATAATAAAAAAACGACAATAACAAAATGAAGGCCACAAGGTGGAACTGGTTTTTTGGTTTTCTGCCAGCTTTGCTACAATTGTTCAAGAAACGGGTCCGCGAAGAAACCACCAAGCCGTTCGGTTACGTACGATCTTGCGAGGATCTTGATATGTAGTGCAAAGTGTGTTTTAACTGCCGCAGAGGTGCGTACACGAACGGGTTGGTACTCGCACGGAGCGGCAGGTTACACTACAGGGACACACTGCCGGTACGCACGCCGGACCAGTATTGTGGAGCATGAACAGGCTCTCTGGAACTAGGGGGTGTGTACGAAATCTTGACGCTTACATAATCGACGCCCGATTTTTGGAGCTTGTGTGCGTATGTGTGTGGGAATGAGATGATTCTACTGCTTCGGAAATTGAACCGACGGGGGTGACATTATTTGAATGAAATATGATTGAGTACTTGACTATAAGGTAGATTTCGTTTCAGCGATGTTGGCATGACTCTGACAAAATCAAATTGGATATTATACTGGTTTGTTATGCTTCTTCCATTATGGTCCTAACGATGCTTTTGTGTCATGTTCCCGATGTTTTAATAATTTATAAGATTTATTTGTATAATATAAGTTTATGTACCTCTTTCTGTAATTTTCTTTTGTAAGTTTTCCTTTTTTATTATTATCTATAATTTTATTTTCCCTTCTTTACCATGATTTTTTCATTCATTTGACAGTTTTCTGTTTTTGTCCTTTTCTTTCTTACTCTCAGTATCAATGTCATTTCTTTTAACTATTTTTTCTCCTTCGTCCATCTCATCTAGTCACATGTAATACCTTAGTTATAAGTTTAGAGTAGACTTTCAGAATTTCGGGCTAGCGCAACAATATTGCAAATCGGAACAGATACCTGGGGTGTAAACAAGGCACACAGAGCTATTATTATCTTACCATGTCGCTATAAAACACTATAAATAATCGTAAACATGAATTATTGAATTATGAATAAAATAAATGCATTTTAATATTTTTAAGTAAAACAAAAATAGTTTAATCTTTTCAAAGCGATGTAAGTAAGCTGCTTACGAAATGTACTAAAAAATGCCGAAAACAAGAACACCAAGACATCATTTTAGAATTAATAATATAGAAAAAATGACTGAATTCCAAGGATTGATATGCAAAAGAAGGAAGTGATGAAGGCAACATTATATACAAACTAATGCGTCAAAAATACATAATAAGATTAAACAATAAATAATAATAATAATAATAATAATAATAATAATAATAATAATAATAATAATAATAATAATAATAATAATAATAATAATAATAATAATAATAATAATAAAAATAATAATAATAATAATAATAATAATAATAATAATAATAATAATAATAATAATAATAATAATAATAATAATAATAATAATAATAATAATAATAATAATAGTAATAATAATAATAATAATAATAAAAATAATAATAATATTGAAAATCAAGAAATAAAATCTCTTTCGATATTATCAGAAATTTCACATAAAGCTAATGTTCAAAACGTGTTTGCTGTATCTTACACTGGCTAAACCAATTCATCACCGGCTCTAGGATACAATCTCGTTACCACGGGAAGCTTTAATGCCAATTTTAGCCCGCAGTCTTAAATGTAACGTAACGTGGACAAACCAAACTAACAACAACAGCCACCAGCATTTGCTTGGCTAGCAGCGGTAACAAAACAACAATAACCATATCAAAAACCGAGCTCCACCAGTTGACCCCGAAACCTATAGGAGGCAAGCGGTATTTTGTGTAAAACCCGAAATGGTGGTTACGAGCTACACTGTATGGCGCAGGATATGAGTGTTACCGATTAACTCAATACCCTTTTCCAGCATAAAGTTTTGCATGTGCTGTCCCCACCATTCTGTGTTGACTTTGTTGTGTGTGTGTGTGTTGCTACTCCAAAATAAGATCAATTCATTCAGAAGCATACACTTCGGGTCCTAAACCACACTCTACGACATCTACAACTTCTTGGACAGATTAGCGTTATCCATCAGGGCGCGTGAAGTGTTATTTACGCGGCCCGTTAGGATGCAGTGATCGATGGCCGACATGTGAGCGACGTAATTTGTCGACCGTTTGCACACTTTACCTCCTCTACATCCTCTACCTAACTCTAACAGAGGCCCCACGCCCCTGTCATTGACTTCCTTATGACATTCGCGTGGTACCCAAGCGAATGTCCCAAAATTCCAAACTCCGTCCCCACTGCTTCTTCGGCGGGCAGACAAACGCAGCGTGCGGGCTCGCTTATTGCATGAACCAAATAGTTGGCAATTTTGCGATTGATTCGTCACTCGTTGCTTTTATTATTGCTATTATCATATACACAGAGCTCGCAGCACACAACCACCGAAAGGAGGAGGCCAACACCTTTCTCACCCAGTGTCGGGCTGTGCCCGTACGCGAAAAAAAGCGAAAGTAGGAGGCTCGTTTCATACACGCTCGATTGACTCCTTGCGGCGGTGCTCTGTGGCTGCTGTTGCTGCTGCTGCCGGCAGCAAAGTTGTCGCCGCAGTCTTTTACCCCTACCGCTGCACACTTTCTCGTGGAAATAGCTCATTTGAACGTACGCGCGAGAGCACACGAGACTCCTTCTCCCCGGCTATCACCCTTTAACTGGGGCGAACTGGGGGTGCGGTCGGTCGATACAGGGGGGGCTGGACATTTGAACCGAACAATGAAACCAAACCAAAGCTGCAAAGGCACAAAGGTTGGGAGGACTGTTTCGATATAAATATTGCTGCCCGCGGATGGAACAGTATCATTCAGGTGCTAAGCTCATCGACAGTAACACATCTTACCAGAACCAAAACCTCCAGTTTACGGGCATAATGGCATTCAAGGTAGGAGCTCACAGTGGTTGTGGTGTTTTAGTCCTGGACGAAGGACTACGAGCGATTTCGTTTTCTGTGAAGTGTTGTTTGTGCACAGCGTGCGAATCTTGCGGGTCTTGTGATCTAGTTGGCCTCTTTTAGTGGATTTAAGGATCGCTGGTGCGCGGTGTTATAATTGCAAGTGAAATAACGTAACTCTCTCCCTTTTCTCCCCCATTGTGTCGTTTCCCTCAGTTCGTCGTTTTCCTGGCGTCGCTGGCCGTCGCTAGCGCTGGATACCTGGAGGCTGACCATGCCGTCCAGTACGCCGCCCCGGTCGCTCACTACTCGCCGGCTTCGGCCGTCAGCTACAGCACCATCTCGCAGGCTGCCCCGGCCAAGCTGGCCTACGCCGCCCCGGTCGCCAAGACCGTGTCGTACGCTGCCCCGCAGGTGTACGCCGCCCCGCAGGTCTATGCCGCCGCTCCAGTGACGAAGACGTACGTCTCCAGCCCGGCCGTCGGTGCCACCCATGAGAGCACCATCCGCTCGCACGACAGCACCATCTCCCACTACTCCAAGGCCGTCGATACGCCGTACTCGAGCGTGCGCAAGTCGGACACCCGCATCACCAACGAGCTGCCCAAGTACGCTTATGCCCAGCCCGTCCTGGCCAAGCAGGTTGCCTATGCTGCTGCCCCGGCCGTCCACACCACCTATGCTGCCCCGGCTGCCGTCCACACTAGCTACGCTCATGCTGCCCCGGCTGTGACCTACGCCCATGCCGCTCCGGCCTACCAGACCTACGCTCATGCTGCCCCGGCTGCCGTCCACACCAGCTACACGCACGCTGCCCCGGCCGTTCACGCCACCTATGCTGCTCCGGCCGTCCAGACCTATGCTCATGCTGCTCCGGCTGTCCACACCACCTATGCTGCCCCGGCCGTCCACACCAGCTACGCTCATGCTGCCCCGGCCGTCCATGCCACCTATGCTGCCCCGGCTGCCGTCCAGACCTACGCTCATGCTGCCCCGGCCGTGCACACCTCCACCAAGACGCTGACCTACTCGCCGGCCGTCCAGGTTGCGCACACCACCTACGAGGACGCCCATGCCCATTATGCCTGGTAAGAAGGTTCTGTCTGAGCGAAACATCCTGAAGGAACAACAACAACAACCAACCGCTCAAAGCAACTATTTATTAGCACCACAAGACTAATTCAAACAAAACAAAACAAAAAAAAACGCCACCAGTTAAGTACACTGTCGCATTGTTGCGCTGTTACACTGTTTTTGCAAGCAATGCGTGCATTCAGTCTCTCTCTTTCATCAGAGAGAGTACATCTACCATCTCGAATGTGACCATTTGTTGAGTCGAAATACAATCTCGTACAAACTGAATCATATACTGTGCAGAATTTTGCTTGATGACATCCCAAAGATTACTTCACTCTCGAGTTTGTGTCCTTCAGTTTAATGATAAGGTGCAGGCTGTGTAGAACTGTTGCTGTATCGCGCCCGCCATTAGTGCAGGTAGGCAATTATCGATGTTGAAAGGAAGAGAAATTTAGCGTATTTCTGTAATGCGGGCGCAATCATATCACGGCGGTAGATTCATTATAATTGGATCTACCAAAGCTTGGAGTGTTTCACTCTCGCGGGTTGATTGACACATAGGGGCGGTTCTAGGGTGTGTAGCAATGGGGCAACATACTTAATACGAAAATAATGCTACGCATTTTCATTAAAAGAGCTGCGATTTCGAAATGTTGGTTTGTCAAAGCCAATTCACACCGTAATGATAGAATAATAATTACTCGAAAAAGAAAAGCTGCTGGCTTTATTGGAAAATGCCCTTCAACTCAAATAAACTTTCATTCGGACCAAACACTTTTATAGCCTTACAGAGAGCCAGTCTGAAACCTAGTTCATAGTACAGACGTCAACACAAGGGTTTTGTATTAGGGACGTCGAGTGTTCAAACCTTTGATGATTCAATAATACCGATCTTTTCGTTACTACATTACACAATGGTATTACTACTACGCATTTTTCTTCTTTTATGGCACAACAACCGTCGTCGGTCAAGGTCTGCCTATACCACTAATGGACTTGTCTTTCAGTGACTTTTGGATAACCCCCATAGCAGGATAGTCGTAGTGGACGTATGACGGCACGGTCCATTCGGAGTTTGAACTTATGATGGACATGTTGTTAAGTCGTACGAGTTGGCGACTGTATCACCAGATCGACCCCAATTCTAAGCATTACAGTGTTATAAAACACCATGCCATTAAGGCTGGGATAACGGATTCGCAGACGAAGGCCCGAGACCGTGAGCAATTTCGGACACTCCTGAAACAGGCCAAGACCGTACAGCGGTTGTAACGCCCCCGGATAAGTAAGTAAGTAAGGTAGAATCTGCAATTAATCAGGTAGCAGAACCAGTCAGTTAAAACAACGTTGCAAATGTATATATTGAAAAGCTTTAATTTTTTTTGTAAGAAGATTATTCGGCAAAGGTTAAATGAATTAGAATATCATTCCTTCAAATTGTACAAATCGATCGCTTCTTGACATTTAAGCATTAAAAGAGAAATAGGTTTGCTGAAAGGATCTTGATTATAATCTAATTTATCACCTTGTTCTTACGATCTGCCCTGTAAGACTTGCTTCTGTTTTATATCTTTTGCCGAATAGCTAGTAAGGTATGAAGGACATGTACGAAAATGTTGAAATAGATGCATTATAGCCTGGCATATAGGAACGACGCGGCGTTCGAATGGTAAGCCTTCCGGCTTCTGTATGATTCGATGGCTAGATTCCTATCCTAACCGTATCCACCTGGACTGTATATTCGATTACGTGGTCGGTCCGTCCAGTGTAATTTGACAAATTTTCATTTGACAGCTATAGAGTCCAAAGCAAGGTGTATGGATAATAGGAGGTGAAGTGCTTCAGAGCAAATTGACATTTCACGACTTGACATAACAATACTGGGGGCTCTGGTATTAAAATCGGGGAGGGCTGTAGGGGGGTATAGAAAATTGTATGCGATTTGACATAACAATACTCAATGATGGCGCCCGGCAAACGCGCTAACAATTCACCTCCTTAATAAAGACACCTTGGTCCAAAGTTACTTAGCAACTTATACAAAGTCCTTAGCAACTCATACAAAGTCCTAAGCAACCCATACTCCCTATCTGCCAATCTGCATAGAAATTGCCATCCACCATGGCTACCAAAATCAAAGCTAAGGACCCACCTGTAGTCTATCTAGGCATCTTGATTACGTGATAAAAATGCGTTTGTATCACAAGTATGACAGGCATGACTGCTTCTTGTGATATTCAAGACAACACAAATTCTTTGGTTTGCACATACAGTCTGTCCAAAAAGTATTCGTCTAGCTGAATATTTTGCACAAAAAGGCGAATTATGGCCACAATACGTATGGGGCGATAAAAGTAATGATGAGGTTTGATAAAGGGACCATCAATCAGCTAAAAAATAAGCATTGAAATAGTGCAATATCAACCAAAATACATAAAAAACTAAAAAAAGTCCTTTGATGGGCGCGCAAAAAGTATTCGTCCATCAGACTTTTGGCGTAACATGCGTATGAAAATAAAGGTTATGGAATCAAAAATGTCCTGGTCTTGTTTCTTACTGCATTTTTGACTATTGGTGACTACTTGCACAACGCAAGAATTCATTTGAACCTTTAAAAAGGCGTATTTTCGATCCACTCATCCTACAAGACTTGTTTCAATTATTCTCTGGTAGAATTATTGCATTTCCGGACTACGTGGCCAAGTTCCATTGACAAAATGGCAACTGATATCATATTGAGAGTCTACTAAATCATTTTCATCAGTTTGGTTTCAGCTGATTTGGCGTTTCGGGTAAATGACAATGCTCTGTATGTTCTCCAGCTCGACTGTTCTTGAAACATGTTATACATTTTAAGTAAAATTTCCCAGAACTGGAACTCAAAGTACTTAAAAACTGCATTAATATGTTTCCCCATCTCGTCTCCTATTATTTTGAATCATTTTTCTAGCTCACCTTACCTCACTGAGCCCTAGTATCATGACCCCATGATGCTACCGTTACACGAGATTTTGTTGTTGCATCTTAGTAGACTGTTTTCGCTATGGTAGACGTCGACCGTATGACCTTGGCGATTTAAATATGTTTTAATATGTAAGTAGAGCCTAATTTGACATAAATTCCTGTATTTTTTGATGCACCTTAACAGATTTGGCCACTTTCTGTGTATGGTATTATTTAAACAAAACATGTTTGTAACAACTCACCCATTCAAGCTATTACATGACCAGCTACGATGAAATGCAGCATGACCCATCAACCAAATGTGACCCATCTCTTTTCCTGATCTTATTGGCCATCACAAAATGCATTGATTCCTTGGTAAAATTTGATTTTTTGGACATTAAACCTCTTCTTTCGTTAGATTCTATCCCTTTCTACGCCCCTAACCATGTTCTTCGAAACCGCCCTCCCCTAGTGATCCCTTCCCGCCGAACTGCAGTGGTCCGTAATGACCCCCTTCTTCGTGCAATTCGTCGATTTAACTGTGTATATTCTATGTTTGATTTCAACCTTCCCTTATCCTCTTTCCGATCCCGCATCAGAACCCTCCATAATCCCGTGCTGCCTTAATTTTTAATTTTTAATTTTTAAATATTATTTTCTAAATTTTTTTTTCTCAAATTTTTGATAATTTGTGTTAATTTTTGTTAGGTTAGGAACATAGGTAATAAGTATTATTTAAGTATTTAATACTTAAATAAAATTAGTAATTTTTTTTTAAGTCATCAGTAGATTAATAATAATAATTTTATTTCACGTCTACGTAGTGTTTGTCCAGCGTAAATAATGAAAAAGCTATATGGACGAATACTTTTTGCGCGCCCATCAAAGGACTTTTTTTAGTTTTTTATGTATTTTGGTTGATATTGTACTATTTCAATGCTTATCTTTTAGCAGGATGTGTGTATTGATGGTCCCTTTATCAAACCTCATCATTACTTTTATCGCCCCCTTACATATTGTGGCCATAATTGGTTTTTTTTTGCAAAATATTCAGCTAGACGAATACTTTTTGGACTGACTGTATGTTACGTAGCTGAGATTAAAATCATTTCAAAACTATATACAGATAACTTTCGCCTTGACGCGTGGTGTATAACTAACTACTAGTTCTACACGGGTAAACTCTAGGGGTAGAAACTTAGTGGAGCTTAGTAGCTTAGTAAGGCTTTGTTTACTTAGCTTAGCTCAGTGAATAAATTCAAGCTCATAGAACAAATTTTGGGGTTCTTATTGCATGCTTTGTGAGTAATGATTTAGCAAAGTTTTTGCCAATAATTTACGTTGAACAATCGAGCTCAAAACAATAAAATCTATACCAAGATGAAGGGTAACTAAAAGTTTACTATATTGGTATATATTTAACAGCCCAAATTTATCATTTCTTTGATCGGTTGGCACATGTAAAATGAAGCTAATAACAAAAAATGCTTTTAAAATCTGCAATAAAGGACTCCACGATAAACCCAATCGGCGATAAGACGAATTGGAGGCAAATCGAAAGCATTAATTGAAAGTAAAGAAAAGATTGCTTGTGCAGAGACCGTTCCCGCGCATTACATAATGTCATGAAAAACAGCTGTCACGCTAATTAACTCTGCACTATTGCAGCAACAACAGGCAGCTTAAAAAGAACAGGAACAAACAAAAAAGCTATCCCAGAATTGAACCCTTTTTTTCTTAACGAAGCGTGAGAGAACGTATCAAACAAGCGGCAGAAGCAGAATATAGAACGGGGCAGTGCAGAGAGCTCATTATGAAAGAAATGTTAAATGTCAAGGCTGCGTTGACTCCATTGGTTGAGGGAGCAGTGGAGCAGCAGCACATATCGCGTTTATCTACAAATATTTAACAGCAACGACAACAACAACAACAACAAAAAGTAATAACCTTTTCGCAACCCTCCCGGCAGAGATTGTGTGTGTGTGTGTCCTTTCTCCCACGGTTAGGGGGGAAAAAATACAACAACTAATTTACCCATATCAGGAGAACACATTCATCATGCATGGCATTAACCAGCCACCAGGGCAGTTTGGTGAATGTGTTCAATTTCTATCGAATTTATTTCGAAGCCTTTGGCAATTGTCTTTGGTGGGATTGGTAAACAAAAAGATTGTTTAGCTTTAATTATTTATGCTTTCAGGTATTTTTTTTATTTAAAAAGGACACAATCTCAGATGAAGGCGTCGAACAACAACTCGATCTGTGAAAATGAAAAACATCACTTTAAAATGCCAAATCTCTTCCTTTTTCCAGAACGTGCGTCCACGCGTTACGCACGCCGCGATGTGTGATCGAGCTCCTGGAAGCGATCGAATCGCCCTACTCTACCCGGTAAGGATTATGGTGAAGGCGAAGGTAACCTTCCTTGAAAACGGGTTGGGTTGCTATGGTTTTGTTGGCTGGGTTTCCCTTCCCTTTTCCCGGCGAGGAGGGCTCTGGAGTCTTGCATGCAGCGTTTGCCCACCGCGAAACCTTCACCTTACTACACGTGCTTCCGCTCGTCCGCTTGCCGATCACGATCACCAAAAGCGGTACGCTCACTCACATACAAACACACACACACACAGTAGTGGTGGCCGTGGCCACTTTCCTGACGTATAATTGGGCGATGGACGTCGCGGCGATGGTTTTTGTCGCTTTATTTTTGCGCTTTATTCCACACCCGCGGCACAGATTTTGTGTGCGAGAAGGGTTGAAATGCAGCAGCTGCTGCAGCAGTGTGTGTTGCATTTCTTTGCCATTTTGTTTCCCCCTTTGTTTTCTGTCACTATTCCCCTGTCCTCCGCCCCAGGGGTGGTGCACCATTATCGCGTTCGCAAAATTCGTCCTCGCGTTGCTTCCCGGTTGCGCGAGCGCACGCACGGGTTTTTGTATAAATAATCGGGCCGTGGTACGAAACTGTATCATTGATCACTCAGCGTCTTCAGCAGCAACAGCAGCAGCAGCAGCAAGACACACTTCTTCGAGTATCCCGCCCAACAACCAACAACAAACCGCTTCAGCAAAATGGCATTCAAGGTGAGTGTCCTGCAGCAAAGGCTTGCCTGACTCCCGCGGGTACTAATCTTTTCGCTTGTCCTGATTACTCCTCGGACAGTTCGTCGTTTTCCTGGCATCGTTGGCCGTCGCTAGCGCCGGATACCTGGAGGCTGGCCATGCCGTCCAGTACGCCGCCCCGGTGGCGCACTACTCGCCGGCATCGTCGGTGAGCTACAGCACCATCTCGCAGGCTGCCCCGGCCAAGCTGGCCTACGCCGCCCCGGTCGCCAAGACCATCTCGTACGCCGCGCCGCAGGTGTACGCCGCGCCTCAGGTGTACGCTGCTGCCCCAGTCGCCAAGACCATCGTCTCCAGCCCGGCCGTCGGTGCCACCCATGAGAGCACGATCCGCTCGCACGACGGAACCATCTCCCACTACTCCAAGGCCGTCGATACCGCGTTCTCGAGCGTCCGCAAGTCGGACACCCGCATCACCAACGAGCTGCCCAAGTACGCCTATGCCCAGCCCGTCCTCGCCAAGCAGGTTGCCTATGCTACTGCCCCGGCCGTCCACACCACCTACACCCATGCCGCTCCGGCTGCCGTCCACACGACCTATGCCGCCCCGGCCGTCCACACTAGCTACGCCCACGCTGCCCCGGCCGCCGTCCACACCACCTATGCTGCCCCGGCTGCCGTCCAGACCTATGCTGCCCATGCTGCCCCGGTTGTCGCTACCGCCACCAAGACGCTGACCTACTCGCCGGCCGTCCAGGTTGCGCACACCACCTACGAGGATGCGCACGCTCACTACGCCTGGTAAGATGGGCATGACGTGTGGCGTGAGACACTTGGTCTTTTATTGTTTTGCGAAGCTGATACAATGATCCCCCATCGACCCACTTCCTCCGCAATCTATTTATTTGATTTTGTTGTTATGAACCTGCGTGTGTTCTTTCCCTCACTCCTCATTTTGTTTTCGGTATGTAAACCAATGCAGCGCAAACGTGGCGGTCTCACCTGTGGGGCGGTCGCTTTGCGGTGTTCAAAATAATACAACATCATAAAAAAAAGTTGGAAGTGTTTGTTGTGTTTTCTTGCTAAAGCGTTTGAACGTGTTGATAAGTCCGCTTATAGTTGAAACATTGAAAGAACATCGGACTTGCAAGTGTCTTTTAGTGATAGCATTAGCTCTGCCAGGACCACTAGGATCGAGTCTTTTAATTTCGGCTTCAGCTCATGCATCTCATACTTCATAAGATCAGAACTACAGGGAGTAAAATCTTCCACCCTTTCTACGTCATCTCCTTTCTCAAAATTAAATAATTAGGCCTAACAAGTTCTTCTACAAAGGAAGATTACACTCACTATTGAGGCATCAGAAGTAGTTGAGATGCTTCAAATTGAAACCAGTTGCAATGATTAGACTAGTGATGAGTGGTAAGTGAGATATCAACATTAGTGATGGGTCATGCGACTCAACAAACGGATCGACCCGGAGTCTGGTGCAGCTTGACCGGAATCGTTTCCGACCCGTGGGTGCAACGAGTTCGGTAGGCTCATACGAGTGCAGTGAGTTTAATAAGTTTGGTGGGTTCAAATGAGATCAGTACGATCATACGAGTTCGACAGGTTCATACGAGTTCATTAGATGTAGTAGGTTTGGTAGGTAAAAGCGACCAAGCCTACTAATCCTACTCAACTCGTATTAACCTATGGAACTCGTATAAACCTACCGAACTCGTATGAACCTATTAAACTCGTATGAACCTGTTAAACTCGTATGAACCTACCGAACTCATTGCACCCACGGGTCGTAATCGTTTATGCTTTGTTAAACCTACTGCACCTATTGAACTCGTATGAGCCTATTGTACTCATTGCACCCACAGGTCAGAGTCGCATATGCTTTGCTGAACCTACAGAACCTACTGACATCAAAATTACGACCCGGAGCGCTCCGTATTGTATGTGGATGGCTCCGACCCGGGAGGTTCTGGTCGACCTGCCCATCATTAATCAAAATAAAGGTATGATGTTCTCAAAATCTTTAATCTTCCACAACGTTTCACATCAATAGTAGGCCCACTTACACAAAACTCACTACACTCATTATAGTTTCAAACCATTTTGTAATTCTATGGTTGTCAATTGTAGTGAATTTCAAGAAGAGATTGGTTGATGAAACTTTAACAATAATAATACGATTGAGCTCAAAGTTCTTATAAAACAAAAAACCAAAAAAGGTTGATATTGCTGAACACAAAAATGAGCATTTATGTTTAAAAAATACAATAAGAAAATTTAATAAAAATGTTTTTTTTGCATACAATTCATATGAATGAGCAATATACAAATATAAATAATACATTAAGGTATCCTTTCTGCCAATGCGAATGTATGGCAGTATTGTGCAGTGTTGGGTACTCACACATTTTCAAAATTTACACCGGAATCCATTTGGTCTTTGTACTTTGCGATGCATAAATCAATTCCTTAAAATTATAAAACGGCATAAACACTTTGCAGTGGGCTTCTTCTAACTCCCTTCAACACAGTAATGAGAAAATAGCATACACATTTTTCTGCGAAAATCACTGGAAGTAAATAAAAAAAGTCTTCAAAGTAGGAAGAGCGACCGAATTCGAAGTGTCCGATTTTGAATACATAGCATTATATGTAAATGTTGGCATGAAATATGACAGTTGAATTCGACCCAATGTATAAGAGAAAATCGGAAGTTGTCTAAGTGATAAGGTCGATAAGCAAAAGTACGATCAATATAAAAACACGAAACTCAATACAGAAACCTAGAGAAATTAAAATCCAATAACATTGCAATAAGAATCATTTGTAGACAAATAACTCCAATATTGTAAATAGCGCCATCTATGAGGAAGTAGCAGAACTTGTTCATCATCTCCATATAGTTACACTAACTGGAACGAAAGGAATCATTTGTCTCTTTTTTATTGATACTGTCTAGCATGAGAAATTGTTATTGAGCATCGAATATTTCTTTTTGTAACAGTTTGTGGAAGAAACTGAATAGCCATTTTCCTAATATTATCAAGCAAGATATGTAATTTTATACAATCATAAGTGAAGGATTTTTTTTCTTTATTTGTATAGCCTCAGATTGGCCTTTTTCGCCTCTTTATAAGTGAAGGATGTTTGGACGTGTACAAATAGACCGTCTTGTACACCTTTCATCTTTTAAGGGCGGAATTGCACATGATTGTTTCAATATTATAGTACGCAGTCAAAATGACGCGGTGTAATCATCTAGAGGTATGACCACAATGGGTTTAAACATTTACTAAATAATGCATTCATTACACAAGCCTAACCCACCTGTCACATGTAAAACTCATCTGCCAAGTCCATAAGCGGCCAATTTAAAAGCAGATGTAGCAAACGTAACAAGTCTCAACAGATTTGTGGCCACACTCATGATCAAATCCCCAGAACTCTGGTCATTATTTTGACTTGCGAAGATTCCACGAAAAACGGAAAAACGGATACTACCGTTTCCGAGTAGCTTTGATTTCATATGCGTGTTGTTTACATCTAGACAAGCAGCTCTAGGTTGCACTGTTTGACGGTGTTTGTGCAACTGGCTCCTCATGAGTGTATGTGCTTCAACTTGTGCAAATCTCGTAAGTACGTGCTTCCCTCAGTGTACTACTATCAGCTTTCCTTAAAATTGTTTGTTTTTATCAGTTCCAAAAAATACATGTTTGGCATGACGCAAATCATGTAAACCGACATACTATTTGGCAATCGGGCTTGTTTTTACTTGTAGACACCCGTCCAGTAGGCACCAGTACAACAGAACATCTTAACTAATAGAACCACAAGGAAAGGCCTGACTTAACACGATGGCGCACTTGATGATGGTCCGACCCTTTCCCCTTCATAGGTACTTAAACAACTGCAGCTGAGTAAAGCTCCGTTACGCGAAATGTTCGTAGAACCCGCACGTACCATCAACAACATGTTCGTCATACACTGACACTGATGGCGCACAGTGGTGGAAAAATGTGTACTTCATCGTGCGTGAATATCGTATAGATTTATCTCCGACTTAGCCGTAAGTGTGTAGGTTTTATGAAGCTTTGATCCCTTTGATTTGATTTTATTTGAAGTCATTCATCTCTTTAATGCCAGAACTGTGTGATTTTCATTAAATAAACCACATTTATACCCACCAGTGTACCAGTCGCATATACATATATTGGTGAGGTACTGTATTCTGGCACGCTCATCGTTTGCAGATAAATTCGTAACAGACACTCGGTAAACAAATGCCCAAAAACAATCTCATATAAATGAGGGCATCCCACATGTTCACAGAAACCAGTTGATGTAAAACCGTGATGGTGAACAAAATGAAGCTTCACATGAAGCCTTGTGCAGTAGTGTTCCTTGTACTAAGCCTTGCGTTGAGCATTCCGCAGACGTTAGCGCAGTGTACAAGCAGCCTTTACCGAACGTACGACGGTAGCTGCAATAACGTTGTGAATCCTTCCTGGGGTGCTGCTAACACACCGTTCGTGCGTATTGTAAATCCGAAGTATGCCGATGGCAAGTCCACTCCACCCCTAGCAACGGATGGGAGTGAGCTACCGAACCCGAGGGTGCTTTCCGTTGAAGTGTTCCAGGAGGGCGTGCAGAACAGTCCAAGATTCTCGCTAGCAAACATGCAGTTTGGACAGATCGTGGCTCACGATATGGCCCTAACGCGTGGAGGTATTACAGATGCTTGTAGATTTGTATCCTAAACCAGAGCTTATCAATGTGTTTCAATGTGTTTACAGTTCGTGATCCATTACCGTGCTGTGCAAATGGTCGCCTTCAACCTAATCGTAGCCCAAGATGCTTTGCCATTCCGATATCTCCCGATGATCCCGTGTTTTCTGCGCGTGGAATAGATTGTTTGGGCTTGATCCGTACGTTTACGACATGTGACGAGAATCCTACGACTTGTACGCGCGCAGAGCAGATCAACGCCGTCACACACTTTCTCGACCTATCAGTCGTGTACGGAAACTCCGCACAAGAAGTACAAACTCTCCGAGAGCCCAACACCGGTCTGTTGAAGGTGGAGGTGCGTGACGGACAGGATTGGCCACCGAGACATCCGAACGCAAGCACAACCTGCACTTTAAAGACTCCCACAGAAGTTTGCTACCTTACCGGCGATGGACGAGCTAATCAGAGTCCTCAATTGGCGATACTGCAAATCACGTTCGTACGGGAACACAATCGTATCGCCAGACAGCTGAAGACGCTGAATCCAACCTGGCTGCCGGATAAACTGTTCGAAGAAGCGCGACGCATCAATATCGCCCAGTATCAGCACATTGTTTTTGAGGAGTGGCTACCGGCGTTTCTGGGTCGCAATTTTATGATCGAGCGGCAGCTTCTCTATCAGCCGGGGGTTGCAACGAATGATTACAGCCAAACCATTCATCCGGCGGTAATCAACTCTCACACGACCGCTGCCTTCCGATTCTTCCACTCCTCCATACAGGGATTTCTGAAGTAAGTAGAGTCAAGCATCAACACCAATGAGTTGTCAACTTAATTCTCCTCTTCATGCTAGACTCTACGAGGAAAGTCGTATCTCGATGTCCAAGGTCGATATCAACGATCACACCAACAATCCTACGATTTTGGAGCAAGCTTCTAGCCGATATCCCGACCTGCTTCGAGGTCTCACCACCCAACCAATGGGTCTCAATGATATTAGCCTAGATCCGGCGACCAAACATTTCCTCTTCCGCTTCAACAACATGTTCGGCACGGACCTTAAGTCGATCGACATCCAGCGGGGACGGGATCATGGACTCGGTGGATACAACGACTTTGTGTTTCTGTGCTTGAATCAACGTGCTACAACCTGGGAAGATTATAACCAGTTGCTAGTGCCAGGAGTGAGTGTTCCTTGTGACGATGTTGCTAAGTAAATGTCTAATAGTTCTTGATCCCCTTCTCCTCCGCTTTCTATTCATTAAGGCCGTCAACCTGCTCAGCATCTATTACAAATCAGTCAACGATCTCGATCTATCCGTCGGGTTGGCGTTCGAGAAGAAGATCGACGGTACGGAGTCGGGCATGGTGATGCGCTGCATACTGGCCGATCAGTTCCGGCGCACCAGGAAGGGCGATCGCTTTTTCTACCAAAACGGCAACCATTTCAACGCACGACAGTTGAGTGAGATTCGGAAGGCGAATATGGCGCGCATACTGTGCGATACGACCACCGATGTTACACGCATACAGTCGAGCGCATTTTTGCTACCTTCCACCACTAACCCGCTAGTGACGTGCAGTTCCTTACCGACTCCGAATCTTCGCGAGTTCTAGTGTTGTTAATAATTGGAGAATTGAAGAATATCTCTTATTGGCGACGGTGTAGCTTTGTAGCGGTAGAACATATATTTGCGGATGCAAAGATACAATTCGTACGCTAGCTAGAAGAAGTAATCTGCTGTAGGAAATTCTACCGAACCAGCTACAAAAATATAACCATCTTCTCATCCAACTGTCAATTGTTTGTTTTATATCCCTCTCTCTCTTGTTTTATATCCATAATACTTGTTTACTCAGAATGTGCTTTGCATTATGTTACAAACATTTGTGAACATCTTACCAATACAAATGCCTAATACAAACATGTATGCCGTTGAACTCTTTTTGTTAGAGTCTAACCCCTCGCCATCATTCTAATGAGAAAAGCCTATCGTATGATAATTGTAAAAATATGGTGTTTCAATCAGCGAAAATTTCTTCGCCATATCAGATTGTACTGTATTTGATGAGAACTGTTCAGAAGATATTCTTCTATCCACCCTTTAAATCTGATATATTCTTTAGCTAAACTAAATTGTACCATATATTTTACTTTGCACTCTTAGGACATGATGTCGTTTGCTATGCTCAAACAAACCTTGAGCTACAAAAATATCTCTCACGCGGAAATAAACTAAGCGTACAGACAGCTGTTCTAACTACACTGACATAGTACAGGTTCACGTGGCTCCCTCGATTGTATGCACAGCCGAACAAAAACAACGAAGTTCATTGGTACAGTAGAAAATGTCTATCCTAAAAACAAACTATGATTCGATTGGCATACTCTATACCCAAGTTTGAGGGATTTTCAAACCATCCGGTGAGTCGTGTTTGCATAGAGGCATGCAAAATTCTTTCGTTTCTGCTAGGACAGTACGTTGTACTTAAAGCAAATATTTGTCTACAACATTTCTACAAGCTTTCGAGTAAATATTTTGTATTGCCAATTCGTTAGTTATTCTTTTTTTCTTACACACAGTTCATCTTACAAAACAAACTGGCAAGTGTTTTTTCGATGGTATAAATAGGCATAGCAAGTCCCTAGCAGGACAGTAAAGTTGTGACAGCGATGAAGCTTCGTGTGAAATCTTTCGGGTTGTTTCTTCTAGTAGTGGTAGGAAGTCTTCAACAAGTTGCGGCACAGTGTCCCACCAACCCGTACCGAACATTCGATGGAACGTGCAATAACGTTCAGAACCCTTCCTGGGGTGCTGCTAATACACTGTTTGCACGGTTGATTCCTGCCAAGTATAGCGATGGACGATCGCAACCTGCTCTAGCCAAGGATGGTAGTGAGTTGCCCAACCCTCGAAAACTTTCGGTTGAAGTTTTCGATGAGGGCATACAAAACAGTCCGGAGTTCTCGCTGGTGAACATGCAGTTTGGACAGATCGTGGCTCACGATATGGCCCTAACGCGTGGAGGTAATATATCAAGTGGATAGTTGTACGCATAAACCTCTCTACGGTTCTCTCAATTTTGGCAGTTCGCGATCAGTTACCGTGTTGTGCTAACGGTCGCCTACAACCTAATCGCAGTCCAAGATGCTTTGCCATTCACGTATCTCCCGACGATCCCGTGTTTTCTGCACGTGGAATCGATTGTTTGGGTATGATCCGTACGCTGACCACGTGTGATGAGAATCCTGCTACCTGCACACGAGCTGAACAGATCAACGCCGTAACGTCGTTTTTGGACCTATCAGTCGTGTACGGAAACTCTGCCCAGGAAGCTCAAACGCTCCGAGAGCCCAACACTGGCTTTTTGAAGGTGGAAGCACGTGATGGACAGGATTGGCCACCAAGACACCCGAACGCAAGTACTACATGTACTCTTAGAACTCCCAATGATGCTTGCTATCTTACTGGCGATGGACGAGCTAATCAGAGTCCCCATCTGGCAATACTTCAAACTGCCTTCGTACGTGAGCACAATCGTATCGCCTTGGATATTCAACGTTTCAATCGTAATCTGTCGAACGAGGAAGTGTTTCAACGGGCCCGTCATCTCAATATCGCTCAGTACCAGCACATCGTTTACAACGAGTGGCTGCCAAACTTCCTTGGTCGAAGCTACATGTTGGAACAGCAACTGATTTACCCAGCGTCAACTGCAACGAACGATTATAGTGCCACCATCAATCCCTCGGTTATCAACTCCCATACGACCGCTGCCTTCCGATTCTTCCACTCCTCCATTCAAGGTGCTCTGAAGTAAGTACTATTACATACTATATCAAATTATTTTTTTATCCTGACTGTTCTATCCTTGAAAGACTTTACGAGGAAAGTCGCATATCTATGTCCAAGATCGATATCAACGATCACACCAACAATCCTACGATTTTGGAGCAAGCTGTTGATCGATATGCTGATCTACTTCGTGGTTTGACTACTCAACCGATGGGACTTCATGATACCAGTCTCGATCCTGCCACCAAGCATTTCCTCTTCCGCTTCAATAACATGTTCGGAACGGATCTTAAATCGCTCGACATCCAGCGTGCTCGCGATCATGGCCTACCCGGATACAATGATTTTGTGTTTTACTGCTTCCGACAGCGTGCTGCATCTTGGGACGATTATAACAAATTTTTACTACCAGAGGTGAGTTGTGAAAATTACTTATTACCATCTATTCAACGTAACGTTTGCTTTTTAGGCAATTGAGCTACTGAGTACGTACTACAAATCGGTTGATGATCTCGATCTGTCCGTGGGATTGGCGTTCGAGAAGAAGATCGACGGTACCCAGACTGGCAAAGTGATGCGCTGTATTATGAGCGAGCAATTTCTGCGCACTAGAAAGGGCGATCGCTTTTTCTACGAAAACGGCAACCTTTTCACACCTAGGCAGCTGACAGAAATTCGGAGGGCAAATATGGCACGCATTCTGTGCGACAGTTCCCGCTATAACGGTTTCCCAGCGGTCGTACAGATACAGCCTCTCGCCTTCCAGTTGCCTTCTAGCAAGAATCCATTGCGATCCTGCTTGACACATCCTACTCCTAGTACAAGTCAATTTATATAGACGATGTACGATCCTGGAATAGTAATGTACTTATTACATAACCTAGAAAAAGAGTGATAGTCAAGTGCGGCAATGGTTAAGAAAGAGCCTATGATAGTTGTCAATAAACCAAAATTATTCCACATAAATCCAAATTAATTCATAACATATTTACAGGCTTGGTCGACCAGCAATGAAATTATGATCATAATCGGACTACTGAAGCCCAGTAGCTTCAAACCTAGTGAGCCTAGTGAGTGGAAAAAGGAGCTCGTCAAACAACTTAGGTGTGTCTTTGCCACCAACTCTCATGACTGAAACGAAGCTCAAATTAGCTCACGTACACAACTGAGATGATCAGAGGTGAGACTCAAACAGTTGGTGGACCAATCACATGCTTGGTGACATTTTGTTAAGCACCCAACTCTTGATCACTCGCTCGGTCACGACATTCTCAGTCGGTGATCATCACCGGTTGGCCGGTCTGGTGGTACAGTCGTCGGTTTACTTAAAGCTATCCGTTAATTTTATTGCCTGTTACAAATGTGGTTTTGGTTAGAGCTCTTTATAAAGGTTAGTATTACTAAGAAATTTTAAAAGTTTACACTGGCAATCGCTGTTTGTTTAGAGGCTGGTGTCGATGCTGTGGACTGGTCTCAGTGCGTCACAGACAATGGAATAAACAATTTTCAAACCACATCCTTGCAAATTCTACTTGCAGTTTGTGTGTTATCAATTAAGTAAAGTTTAACATTAAAATATCCGATCATCAGTTGGATACAAAATTGAAAACTGCACGATCTTAAATTGTTGGATTTAAGATTGGCAGATGTTTTCCATTTTTCAAGAAATACAAGGTACATGATTTATCAACACTTCACTAGACGGCACATGGTACTAAAACAAATATCATGGGTGTAAAAAAACAAGGTCTGTTTTGGTTGAGAAAAATTGCAGTCTCAAGTAACTGTCGACGGTGACTGTCGATAAGTGGAAGACGTCATATGCAATACCAATATTTGATACTGATGTTGTTTTCTAATGTGCCAAAATCCGTTTCTGTAGACGTTCGACTGTTTTTCTCAAGTATTATGTACAGTATTATGGCTGGTTGGAAGAAATGACCTTGAACAGAAAAGGCGTTTTTTCCGAAGGTATATAAAATGAAACAACAGATGTAAAGTAGATCAGTTGAATTGTGACAGCGATGGAGCTTCGTGTGAAATCTTTCGGGTTTTTTCTTCTAGTAGTGACAGGAAGTCTTCAACAAGTTTTGGCACAGTGTCCTAGCAACCCGTACCGAACATTCGATGGAACCTGCAATAATATTCAAGTCCCGTCCTGGGGTGCCGCTAATACACTGTTTACACGGTTGCTTCCACCTAAATACAGTGATAGAAGATCTCGGCCAGCATTAGCCAAGGATGGTAGTGAGTTGCCTAATGCCCGACTGCTTTCGGTTAAAGTTTTCGATGAGGGTGAACAGAACAGTCCGAAGTTCTCGCTGCTTAACATGCAGTTTGGCCAGATCGTGGCTCACGATATGGCCCTAACGCGTGGAGGTAATGTCAAGAACGAAAGTTGATAAACAGACATAAGTCAAAGCTTCTTTCCTACTCATCCTTCATAGTTCGTGATCAGTTACCGTGCTGTGCCAATGGTCGCTTACAGCCTAATCGCGACCCGAGATGCTTTGCCATTCCCGTATCTCCCGATGATCCCGTGTTTTCTGCCCGAGGAATAGAGTGCTTGAGTATGATCCGTACCCTCACCAACTGCGATGAGAATCCCTCTAACTGCACAAGGGCAGAGCAGATCAACGCCGTAACGTCGTACTTGGACCTATCCATCGTATATGGGAACTCCGTTGAAGAAGCTCAAGCACTCCGGGAGCCTAACACCGGTTTCTTGAAAGTTGAAATACGCGATGGTCAAGATTGGCCACCGAGACATCCGAGCGCAGGTGCCACCTGTACCTTGAAAACTCCCAATGATGCTTGTTATCTCACTGGCGATGGACGAGCAAATCAGAGTCCTCATCTCGCAATACTTCAAACCGTCTTTGTACGGGAACACAATCGTATTGCCAGGGAAATGCAACGTCTTAACGGTAATTTGAACAACGAAGAAGTGTTTCAACGGGCTCGTCATCTCAATATCGCTCAGTACCAGCACATCGTGTACTATGAGTGGTTGCCAAACTTCTTGGGTCGAAGCTACATGTTGGAAAATCAATTGATATATCAACCAAGATCTCTAACGAACGATTACAATGCCTTTATGAATCCTTCGGTTATCAACTCCCATACGACCGCTGCCTTCCGATTTTTTCACTCCTCGATACAGGGTACGCTGAAGTAAGTACTTTCAGGTACTATTTTAAATGAATTTTTTATACGAACTGTTCTATTTTCTATAGACTTTACGAGGAAAGTCGCATATCCATGGGCAAGATCGACATCAACGATCATACCAACAATCCTACGATTTTGGAGGAAGCTTCCGATCGATATGCTGATCTACTTCGTGGTTTGACTACTCAGCCGATGGGACTTCATGATACCAGTCTCGATCCTGCCACCAAGCATTTCCTCTTCCGCTTCAACAACATGTTCGGAACGGACCTTAAATCGCTCGACATCCAGCGTGCTCGCGATCATGGCCTACCCGGATACAATGATTTTGTTTTTTACTGCTTCCAAGAGCGTGTTGCAACTTGGAATGATTACAACAAACTTCTACTACCTGAGGTAAGCAGCAGCTGTTGTCTAAATATCTTTCCTGATCTATTTAACATATGTTTGTCTTACTCTTCAGGCAATTGAGCTACTGAGCACGTACTACAAATCGGTTGACGATCTCGATCTGTCCGTCGGGTTGGCGTTCGAGAAGAAGATCGACGGTACGCAGACTGGCCAAGTAATGCAGTGTATTATGGGCGTGCAGTTCCGACGTACTAGAAAGGGTGACCGGTTTTTCTACGAGAATGGAAACTATTTCACTAGTACGCAAGTGACAGAAATTCGCAAAGCAAACATGGCACGCATTCTGTGTGATACTGCCCGTGTAAACCGTGTGATAGCAGTCACACAGATGCAGCCTGCCGCATTCCTGCTGCCATCAAGCACAAATCAGTTGCGATCATGCTTTTCAAATCCCACTCCTAGTATAAGAGAATTTATACAAACAAAGTACGATTAGGCGTCATCCATCAATTACGAAACGTGGATAGGGGGGAGAGGGAGTGTTCTCAAACATTACGATTTGTTGCATGGAGGAAGGGAGGGTGGGAGGCCAGTTTTGTTACTTTTGTTACATAACATTTATACATTTATACATAACAAACTATTTTTATAACATATTATTTTGCGATAATTTTTAAACATTTCAACATTGTTCATCGGCAATCGTAGTTCGCGTCAATCACAGATTTTTTTAGCGGAAATCGCAAAATATTTTTGCGACAAATGCAGATTTTTATGTGACAATCGCAAAATAGTTTTAAATGATTACCATTTTTTTTTTTTTGAAAAAAATCCAAAATATTGGGATATGGGGTCACATTCCGTTACGTAATTTTTTAGCGGGAGATTCTTTCAATGTTAAGGTTTGTGAGAAAAGTGAGAGAGGAAGTCGAAAGTTTTAGCGTTATATAATTGATGGATGACGCCTTAAGAGAAAGATCAATAGCCAGCTACAGATGTTTCTGAACCTGTTCTTATTTAAGGACATTTGCTCAGTTGTTAGCATTATGATCCGCGCACTAAGGCACTGCTATGTTGGAACCAAATAATGCCTAAGCAACTTTAAAAAAAAAGTCCTTTTACAACTACGCGCTTCGAACAGCGCAATCAACGAAACGGATGATTTACCCTTACCATTCGATACTTTACTTTTAGACTAATAATAATATATGATTTAAATTTTAGTTGGAATCGACTCCGGCTAGCTTCACAGTTGTTTTGGAATCGATTCCGTATATTAGGTTCAGAATCAGTTTTCGGAATCGACTCTGGAATCGCCTCCGGAATCACAATTGGCTACGGAATGGGCTTTGCAATCACAGTGGGCTTAGTTTTAGCATCTTAATGAGAAAAGGTGTTTGGGTTCTAGGCTACAACGATTTTATTGATAGCCTCAAGTAATCTAAAATTACTTGTAGGGGAAGGTAGGTAAAGACGGACACTGCGGGTAAGATGGACACTTCTCATAAATGCATGAAAAAGGTAATTTTCGTGTAATTCAACAATGTAGAATCCAAACTGAAGGTAAAACAACACATTTGAGAACATTTTTTGTGTAATATAAGCGAAATTGGTTAAATTCACGAACAAAACAAATTTTCAATCGTGCGCACCTTTGTGGATCTAATTTGATTATTGCGGGTCTTAAGCTCTTTATCTTGCATTGTTTATATTTTCGGAAGTTTTATTACATGAACGATTTGTCATGATGGTAAAGCAAAAAACTGGCGAAAGAACGAGAATGAAAGCAATACAAAATCTTGTTTTCTGATGGTTTAAATATCCTGACACCATAGCGGGAAAGACGGACACTTTGTCATAGGGAAAGATGGACACCGAATTTGTTGAGTTATTTTACTTCTTATATCAATTGGTGATAAAAATATTTCTTCAAACACCTTAAATAAGGGTATTTTGAAGATATAAACCATTACGCAACTAGAAAAAGTAATAAATAAGCGAGAAATGAAACACCGGTCAAAATAGCAGTCATGCGTTATGATATTACTCGCTCGACGCTGATGAGGTTCTTCACGAAATCCAATATTTTGTCACGACTTGGACAACTTTAATAAAAAAAAAGACAAAGTACAGATATCAAATCGTTCAGGAATAGATGAGAGATTCTATGGGTTTACAGATATCAAAAAGTTCAATCTTCAATGTAAGAAATGGCTGGACCTATTAACAAGTCCCTCAAATATGCTGTGGTCGCGGACTTTCCGCGGAATAATTTTCTATAGCGAAGTTTTAAATTGTTGTTCTGTAAGCTGGTGCAACCTCCACTGTTAGTGCCCGATATTAAAAAAAGATGCCTTAGATTCTGCATTCTACGTTCTATTAGAAGCGATGCTAACAATTCCTAAATTCACGGCTGAATGAATCGTTGTTGCAATTGGCCAATAATTGGTTTATAAACGTACCAGGACGTGGAAAGCGATGGATATTGTTAAAATACTGTAAAACTCTTTACTTTCCTACGTTTTCTAAAGGTGTCAATCTTACCCTTCATGGTGTCCATCTTTCCCATATCAGGTGTCCGTCTTACCCGAACATTCCAAAACTGCACGAAAAAAATCATGTTTTTCATTCATGAAAAAAAAAAACGCAAAAATCAATGGAAACTTAAAAGTTTCAACACATTTTCTGATAAAACATGAGTGTAAGATAATGTATGCGTATTTTCATGGTTGTTGCACCTATATATCCTTAGATTTTGACCATTTCCCTTAACGTGTCCGTCTTTACCTACATCCCCTAAACGATTCATTCTCATGTACTTTCCGGGACTGATTGATTTCGCCTCGAAAACTTCTGATTTCAATTCCTAAAGTGAGTCAATTTGAATTCCGGAATCAATTCTATTTATTTTATCGAAGCAGATTGCGATTCCCAGGTCAATTCCGACTACGGAGTCATCTCCATAACAGGTTCGGCATTCGGAATCGATTTCAGAATCGGAATCGGCTCCAGAATTGATTGCGAACACCGAATCTGCATCGGGTAGATCCTGTTCCGAGCTCTCGCCACTTCTTTGGACAGTTATTCCCATTTTTGCTATGGCTAGTATTTCAGCATACATTTAGATTTAGAAGATAACATTTTTTTAAAGGCAAGACCAAGGACATAAACATATAAGGACAGTTTCTACCGCTGCTTGTACAGCTGTATAAAAAAAACGAGTATTTAAATGCCACGATCTAGGAAACAGTTTTTCTTAGAAACGACTACAGTATTCTAATAATGCAGTAGCACATGGGAGTTCTGTTATTTAAAAATGCCTTTAAATCTATAGTTCAGGTATACCCCTAACAACAATTTTCATCGCCAAAAATACGAATTTTGATTGATAAGAGATACACGTGTAGATAACAATTGCGATCAAAATTTGCAAAACAATTGCAAACCGAACATCCTGCACGCTCTTATCGTAACGGTTTCATTGTTCAAAAATGCAATATGGCGCGTTAGCGTAACCGTAGCTCCTCCGCCGCCTGCTGCTGTTCAAAGGATGCTTGGATTCGAATTCACCTATCGGTTAGTTCAACCTAGTCGCTCCATCGGGAAGGAACCACAGTCTAAGCTTATTTGCATATTCTTAATCAGTAAATTTATAATACATCAACTTACCTTGTAAAAACAGCTTGAAGCATGATGTCGTCTAGCATTGCGGATTTCTTCAAGGATGTTGAGGTAACGGAAATGAGACACACACTTGTACCGTTATCGGAGTGTTACTGTTTTCTTTTCCGTCCCCTAGGAAAGCAACCAATCCTTCTCCAGCACTCCGAGCAGCATCCTGCTGCCCTCCGATTTGGCCTCAAACCTGGATGAAAGCTCCTCCGACCAGCTGCAGTTAGAATCACCCGCCTGGGATGAGAACATTGTCGAGCTGTTTAAAGAATTTGCCGACAACAACGACACAAAAGAGGAGCACCAAAACAACCAGCAAACTGTTGCAGTAAACGCCACTTCCACTACCGTTCACAACGATTGTTCACAGGAAAGATCACTAAAACCAGCAAACGCATTCCTATTTGAGGACGATTTACTTGAAACAGCCACACAAAAGCAGAAAAATGAACACGCGTCGTACGAAACTCATTGTTTTGTGCCTTCAAGTACGGAAAATATCAACCACAGTCCATCACAGCCTGCTGCTGCTTCACAGCACAGCCCACACGGCATAGCAACGGGCCACCACACGCATACCGAGCAGCGCGCACTCGATAACGACTGGAACACGCACACACAGTACAGTGCGGACCGGTTGGTGGACGGTTGGGAAGATTCCGGGTTTGACGAAAGCACGAAATCAGCGCAGGCAGAGGGACCGCTGTCAGCGCCGCTACTACCGGAGGAAGAGGAGGGAAGCCAACTGTCCGAACGGCATCGCGAGATACAGACGAAAATAGTCGACCTGCTGCAGCAAATCGAACGCTGCGTTACCGAAGGCATCCCGCTGCCAATCCGGCGTAGTAAGGCACGCTGGGAAACGTGCAAGATCGAGAACGGAATGTAAAGTGTATCGCAAGGACACGGGTCTCTTTTTCCCTGAACTACATTCTCGTGATTTCTTTTTTTTTAGTCTCCAAACGATCGAACCCTCGCAGGACGGACGAACGATCCGGCCGTGGAACACACGGCGCCTACAGCTGATGGTGCAGCTGTTGGCCACCATCTACCAGCTGCTTACTACCGGCTCGAGCTGCACGAAGCGGGAGCTTTACTATCTGCACCTGGAGCTAGCGCAAACACCGGCCTATACGTACGCTACGCTCGAGGACGTCTGTGCGCTGCTCGATGCCGACCCGTGGGAGCTGCACGTGTACAACACCTCGAAAGGGTTGATCGCGGGCCCGATAGTACTCACGCTGAGCGATGGACAGCGGATCGATTGCAATGGTCGATGGGGCACGGCAGTGCCGCTGGATGTCGGGAGCGTGACGGAGATCCGACTAGCGGCCAAGCTGGTGCTGGTCGTTGAGAAGGACACCGTCTTCAAGCGACTGCTGGAGGATGGCATTTTGAGCACATTTCCCGACACACTCGTGCTAATAACGGTAGAGGGGAAAGTTTGTTTTAAAAGAGGGTTATGGTATGATAATACATGCGCTATTGCAGGCCAAAGGATATCCGGATGTTTCAACGCGACTGCTGCTGAAAAAGATTTCCGACTGGACGCATGTGCCCATCTACGGACTGATGGATGCCGATCCGCATGGAATTGAAATCTTTTGCGTCTACAAATTTGGCTCACTGGTATATTTTTTCTGAATCCTTTTTGTTCTCAATTCACCACCTCTCACTCATCCGCCATCCCTCCCTACACAGGCAATGGTGCACCAGCAACGATCGTTGGCCGTGCCGACCATGCGCTGGATAGGACTGTTCCCGTCCGACATTGAGCTGCTCGGGCTGCAGGGTGTTCCGCTGCGGGAAGGTGAGCTGAAGCGCATCGAGCAGATGACCAAGCGCCCGTACACCGAGGGACACATACAGCGGGAGCTGCTGTTGCTCCGTCAGCTCGCGACCAAGGTGGAGATTGAGAGTCTGTACAACATTGCGTCTGATTTCATTACCACCGTCTATCTGAAGGGTAAGCTGAAGGAATGCATTAGTTTGAGGCAAAATGTGGAGGAGGAACGTTCTGTGCGGCGTTGAGGACACTATCTGTCATCATGCGCAGAGTATTTAGCATAAAATAGTATAAGAATATCTCTTACTAAACATCTTCGTATCATTTTTTATGGTGAGTTGGCATTAACTCCCAGTGGATTGGCTCTAACGGAACATCGTCCTATAGGCAGTGCTGCAAAATGTCACTGTCAATGTCATAAAAAAATCTGACTGAAACAAAATCCAATGTCAGCGTCACGTACTCAATTGTTATAATCAGAGATGATACTCAAAACGACTTTTTTACTGTGATCAAATCTGCAAATGTCACTAACATAGTCATGACAAATTCCGGCTGAAACGAAATAATGTCAGTGTCACGAGCGCTACTGTGATGATCCGAGGTGAGACTCAATCAGTTGTTTGCAACCATCACATGCTTGGTGACTCTTGGTCAGTCACTTGGTCGCGATATGTGTTTTCAGTCGGTGATCATCACGAGTTATGGGAGATATGCGTGCGAGTGGTTCCAAGAAACAAAACTAGCATGGTCCCACTCTGTTTGACCCGACAGATAATCAAAGGAGACAGAGCGAGAAAGAATGCTCATTTTGTGTCTGGGACCAAACACCAAGTATATTCCAAGGATGTCGTGATTATCTTTGTGAAAAAATGTCGTGACCAAGTGAGTGTTCAAGAATTGGGTGCTAAACAAAATGTCATCAAGCACGTGATTGATACTCCAACTGTTTGAGTCTCATCACTGATCATCTCAGTTGTGTACGTGAGCTGATTTGAGCTTCGTTTCAGTCATGAGTGTTGGTGACTGAAACAGTGGGATTAGGCAGCACTTTTCACAGCCAGAATCGCGTTCAGAATTTCATGACGTACTTTCATTGAGTATCAGCAATGAGCATCAAGCTACCACGGATATGTTCATTGTTTTCGTTGGTGAATATCTCGTGATACTCATGACATTTTGCTGCACTGTCTGTAGGTATGCCGACAGGAGGAGGACCAAAAGTCATCAGAACAAAGATGCAGAAAAAAAGAAAACTTCAAACATTATTTTTTGTCGTCTTCTGTTGAGACTCCAATCCCTCTCTAGCTGTGTTGACCCCGTCCATTTGGGGAACAGTCACCGTCGTATTGAGGACGTCCGCAACTGGACGGTAATGGCGCACATACATATTGGGAAGGGGGAGTACACACGTCGTACATACACACACACATACTCATTGTCGTCTTTATTGTTTCGCTACTTAATGGTAAAGATAATCAATTACACACAACTCAGTTTCTGCAAACCCCTGGCGGACTATTTTATATTCACTACTGTTTTGTGTTTCAAAAGAAGAAGGATCTTCTTTTATTTTTTTTTTTTATTTTGGAATTCTTGGTGTGTTGTCCTGTGTGTGTGTGTGTATTCTAGTATAGAGAAGCCAGAAACCAAAGATTTCTTGTTCATTTTTCTTGTTAAACGGAAGAACATTTACCAAACAATCCACTTCTGTTTCACTTCTCTCTCTTCGCCTACCCGTTTGATAGAGCTTATCAATGCACGGCTTTAGTAGATTGATAGTAGTCAGGCGTGGTTTTAAAACTACCCGTTCCGCATGAAAGCGATCGCACACACACAGACTCACATCCAAAGACAGAAAATTACCCAAAAATTACACAATATAGTTAACCTATCGTTCGTTTACCTTTCTTTTGGACCACACACTTCACTCTTGCTCTGCTTGCAATCGTCCTACTGTACAAATACCTTCTCATCGTCCTCCTTTACCCAAAATCTGCAGTCGGAAGCGGATGCCTCTACAGTTACGATCATCACTACGAGTTAGCTCAAAACAAGGGACCTACATTCGGTCAACATCTCTATCTGCATTTTTGGGGTATGCCTCTGGTTGGTGGCGGGAAAAAATGGGGTTTAAGTAAACTTTCTGATAGTATTTTATGTCTGAGCTATTTCTATCCTCCCGTTTCATCTTATATGGAGCACCACCTTCCATTTTCATCTTATAGTAAAAATACAGTTATTTTTTGGAGATGTTATAATGATGCGCGATGCGATCGTTTTTGTGCGCCGCGCGTCTGCTAAAATCACTACCAATTACAAAAACCCATTTCAAACATTGCTCATATAAATTCATACGAAACGTAATACCCGTGGTTCAATCAAACTCAAGCTTAATTCAATGCCCAATTGCTATAGGGCGGGGAGAAAATTGAAAGAAGGATGAGGCGTTAACCTTTCCTCTCCACTCTTGTTTCTCCGTTTAAAAGGATGTGTATTGTAACTTATCGTAGCATTTTACAGTTTTTTGCTTTGTTTTTTTTTTACAAATATTCTCCTCGCAAAACACGCCACAATTTCACAGAATCTGTACACTTGCAAACGTCTCTTCTTACATCTTCTTTCTATGAGCAAATCTGTGCTCCTCTACTCTCCCACAAGAGACACGTGCTGTGTGCCCACAAGTGGTTCCGTTTGCCGTTTTATTGTTATGCAGTTTTCCCCCTTCTTCCCCTTCTTCCCCTTCTTTTTTCTTCAAACATGCCTATTAATAGTATTTATATTATTACAATTAAAAAACCGTGATAACGCGCGACAAACACGCAACACACATGCTGTACCCGAGAGAAAGAAGAAGAAAAAACAAACAAATTGTATATGACATTCTAGTTGGAAGGATTGAAGGAAGAGAAGAACAAACAACATAAACAGAATGTACAAATAGTTTACACGCAAAGAGTTTGCTTACAAACGGTACAAATTAGCAATTGACTGTTTTTCCACGACAAAACTTTGCTTACTACACTCTTCTTTCTCTCCTGCACTCTCTCCATTTCCTTCCGTATCGCAGCAATGGACTCTACAGAACGACACGATTATTCATTCTTTTGCTTTATGTTTTTTTGCTACTGTCCAATTCTATTCCCACTTGGCTACACTTTAAATAAATCTATTTCAATAAAACGAACAACACATAAATACACAAAAAATTAGTTTAGTCTTTCAGTTTTGTTTGCTTCCATTTTAGCACTCCTCTCGTCACTCACTGTTTCTCCTTTTTCTCTGTCTCTATTTCTTTGTTTAACGCATTTTTTTCTTAATGCTTATTTTAGTTTTTTTTTTTTCATTTATTTCTTGTGTCTCTTGTTTGACTTTCTTTAGTACGTCTTTGTTAGGGTTTGTTGTTTGTTTTCTTTTTTTTTCATATCAATCATTTGGCCTCCCTGTTCGGCCCAGTATAATATCGTGTTACACGCCGCGCGTTTCGTCGTCGTCGGAAGCTGGCTGACTCGATTAAATGTACGATAAATGGGGGATTTACTGCGCAACAAAACACGTGCGCACCACGCACGGACACGTGTATCAGCATAATGTGGTTCAGTTCTGTGCTCGCTAGTTTACGCGCGCGCTACTTTTTATAAACCCCCGGAGCGTTCCGTTTCAACATCAACACTTTCCCCCCTCTGCCTTTTGTCTTGGTGTGGACACGCAGGCAAGGAGGATTTTATCTGAGAGATCGTATCGTTACCACGCATAATCTATTAAATATATTAGCAAAGCCCCCGTGCGCCCGTGGGACAAACTTTACACACGCCTCCAGACTCACCTTGCACTGTCGTTTACGTTCGCTTAAGCAATCACCAGCGGCTCGTCGTCGGAGAAGCTGCGCGGTACCTCCTGATGCTCGTGCTCGTCATCGTCCAGCGTGCAGCCGATGCGCGTGGCACCGGTTCGCGTGTCGTAGTGCGAGTTGGCGAACCGGCTGAACGAGCTTTGCAGCCGGCGATGCCGCTGCACGAAGTACACCAGCACTGCGACCAGCACGACCGCCACGACCGTCGGCACGATCCACTTCCACGCCGAGCTGACGGTGGCGGTGGACGGTTCCATCATGATCCACGCACTGTACTTGGTGAACGATTCCGTCTCTACGATGTCGGAGTACAGACCCTAGTTTGTGGGGGAGGGGAAGATGACGAACGATTGCAAATCAGCTTCAGGATTCATATAAATGTAAGCCAACGACTCTCTTACCTGGTCCGTTTTTAGTCGAACGCCAACCGTAAAGACGCCGTGATCAGCGATCGATTTCAGCTGATCCGGTTGAATGAACGCCGGCGGCTCTTTGGCCGGTATCGTCAGGAACGGCGGCACGGAGCTGTTAATGCCGTGGCCCTCGTGCACAATAATTTCGTACGTAAAGCTAAACCAAACCATAAAGAGCAAATTAATCGCTACTTTCTAACTTTGAGCCGCAACAAAACGCTTACCCATCGTCCTTGAAATCTTTCACCGCCTTCCAAAACACGACGTACGTGCCGTTACGCTCCGGCCACACCTGCAGCTGATCGGGTGCGGGCAGCGGAGCCGAGTACGCAACCATCCGGACGGCCTGCGCGTTCGGGATGTCGGTCGAGACGGAAATCTCGTACGCCGCACCCTTCGGGATTTGTCGGAACACGTGCACCATGGTTTTGTTGCTGGACGGTTGCACCGTCACGACGGACGTTTTGTTCAGCGTCAGCTCGCGTACCGTAATCTGCGCGAAGAGACGATGGGAGAAGATTGTTTTGTACCATTTTCTCTACATTCCTCTTTACTCACACAATATACACTTACAATGTATGCTGGGTATGCGGTCAAATCCAAAGCACAGCTATGCTGCCATTCGATGGTCATTTCTTGACTAGTTTCGTTAATATCAACTGTTAGTTCCTTTGGTGGAAGCGTACGATTGTATGCCGTCTCCAGCTTCAGCGGATTGCGACCGAGCGGGCCGGGCCCGATCGGACCGACGATACCGACGCTGACCAGGTACGATTGGCACGGCATCAGGCCGGCCAGCTTAATGCTCCGAGCGGTTGTGTTGATGCGTGCGGCTGCAAATTAGAGGAGGAAATCGTTATTACAAGATTGTTGCTATACAAAATGCCCTCAATGACGCTTGCTTACCCTCAAACAGCGCATCCATGCTGGTGCCGTAGTACACCCCGTACACCAGCTTGCTCGTGTCCAGTCCCTTCGGTTCGTCCCACTGCAGCAGCGCGTACTGGTCCGTCTTTTCCTTCAGCTCCACGTTCAGCGCGGGCAGTGGCACACCGCCGAACGAAACGATCGTCGTTTCGTGCTGGCCGAAGAAGTTCTTCACGTAGGCGGCCACCTTGATGACGTACTGCGTCCCCGGCACCATGTTGTCCAGCGTAATGACCGTGGCGTTTTGTACCTTGATCGTCGGCAGCACCGGATACGTTTGGGGCAGGATCGGCACTACCATGTAGCCGTCCGCATTCGTCACCGGCTTCCAACGCAGCGTTACCGATTTGGCCGTTTTGTTTAGCACCTCGATGCGGGTTACCTTCTCCACGAACGATGTGCCATCGAACGTGAGCGGTACCATGACGGAGGAGAGCGATTCGTGCTTGCCGTTGCGGGCCTTCACCCAAAACTCGTACACCTCGTGCGGTTTGAAGTCTTTGTCGATGATGACGCTCGTTTCCGATGCGCTTACCTTGACGTTTTGGGCGGGCGTTACGTTTTTGGACTGTGGGCGATAGTTGATGGTGTAGCCTTCGAGCTTGCCGTTCGCTTCCTTTGGTGGTTCCCAGCTGACGAGCACGCGGGAACCGTTCTGCTGTATGACCGAAACGCTCAGCGGTGGTGAAGGGACTGGAAAGTGAAGAGTGGAAGGACATTAAACATTGATACAGATTAGTTTCGTGTTTTGTGACTCTTTAAAGACGGTTCATTCATATGAATCATTAAACAAGAGCCTTTCGAATTACCAAACGAATCGTAAAGCAGAATCGCTCTTTTTTTATGGTGATGAATCGTTCTGAAGTTACAACGATTTACAGCGTAAAGAAGACGTTAAGTAGACATACAGGGATTTCCGAATAAATTTACAATGTCTACAATATGTTTCATTGATTGCTAGATGTTTTTCAACAGCTGTCAAATGTTAAACAATAATGTTTCAGTTCTTCCACATCATTTTCAACACATCTCAAGCTGGATTGAGTTTGACAGTTCTTTGTTATGTGTTAAAAATCATGAGTAAGAACTGACTTTTTATGAAAATACACTATAACAGCTGTTGAAAAACATCTTGAAGGTGGTGAATAATGATGTGCACATTTGAAAGTGACTTGGAAAACCGTGTAATAAAGAAAAAAAATTAAAAAACTTAAATTATACAGAGTTTTTCAAGTCACTTTCGAATGTGCACATAGTTATTCACCGCATTCTACATGTTTTTCAACAGCTGACAAACGGTGTATTTGCTTCAAAATGAAATTTCAGTTTAAAAACATGATTTTCAACACACAGCAAAGAACTGTCAAACTCAATCCAGCTTGAGAAGTGTTGAAAATCATGCTGAAGAAATTAAAAAAATATTATGATGGAAATAAAATATTAGATTGATGTGGATTAACATCTGGCATGCGGTCAATAACAATAGTTACATTTGAAAGTGTCTTGGAAAACCCTGTAAAGGGTTTTTAAAATCTAGAAATGATTCATGAATTTCTTTGAGAATGAGAATTATTGAAACAATTCTGAATTAGTTATGAACCTGTGTCTGATAAGTGCTGTGCTTCATGGGACTTTATAAATGATTCATTAATATGAATCAATAAAAGCGAGTTATTCGAACTACGAAATTAATCTTGCACGAGAGAGTTCTTTAACGATATTTGTGAATCATTTAAACATCTTGAATTTTGGAGCAAATAATTGTCCAATGTATCCGAATGTATCCGTAAATAGTCGTCTGAATGAATGACTCATATGAATCATTAAAATGATTAATGACTCTGAATTGCGAAACGAATCTTAAAACAGAATCGCTCTTTTTCGACATTCATGAATCATTTAAGAATTGTGATTCTTTGTTAATCTTACGTGTAATATGATTCACAAATCATTAAGAGAAAGCTTCGAATAACGATCGTTTTTAAGGTGGAATTATTATTTTCCAATATGAATGAAACGTTTCAAAATCATGAATGATGAAATTTCTCTCAAGCAACCAATTAAACTTACTTCCTTCGGTTGTCGCAATTTCGTAGTAAATGTAAGGTGGGGTAATCTTCGTTTGGCCCTTCGCCCGCACGTACGTCGTCACGGTGTAGGTCGTGTACGGTTTCAGGTTGGTAAAACGATACTCCGTCTCCGTGATCCAGTTGGATACGTTTTTCCACTCATTGTTGTAGAAGATGGAGGGCAAATATTCAAGGCTAACGGTCGCCGGAAGCCACCAGAAGATCAGGAAGCTGGTCGAATTGAGCGAACGCTGATCGACACTGATCTGTGTGACCTGTGGACAGAAAGAAAGAGTGTGAAATGAGATGTGGATTGATTTATATTTTACTTCCTAGCACCTACCTGATAGTGTCGTCCTTTCCGATTGCCGGAGCAATTTTCCTCATCCGATCCATCGTAACAGTCCGGCTTGCCGTCGCACTGCAGCATCAGCGCGAAGCACGTGTTGTCACAGGCAAACACGCCCGGATTGGTGCTGCAGTTGCGGTTCGTCGTCACCGATCTAAGAGAAACAAATGTGAAATAGCCTCAAAATTAGATTTACCTCTCAAAATAGTCACCAGCACCAGCAGGAACACTTACGTTGAAGGCTTAAAATTGCACTCCTCATCGCTGCCATCCACACAGTCCGAGATCCCGTTGCAGAACCGATCCATCGGCAGGCACATACCATCCGTGCGGCACCGGAAGTTGTTGTTGCTGCACAGCTTATGACTCGGGCAGTTCTCCTCGTCCTCGCCGCGCGGACAATCACTGTAACTGTCGCACACGAACCGCTTCGGTATGCACGAACCCGAATCGCACCGGAACTCATGCAGCCCACAGGTACGATCCTTGCGCCGTGGCGGCGTCGAACTGCTCGACGATCCGGTCGGTGCCATTGTCGTTCCATTTCCTCCGATCGGCTTTCCACCCGCCGGTCCCTGCTCGCCACAGCCCTGCTCGTCCGAGTGATCCTCACAGTCGTTCACACCGTCACACTTCCACCAGTACGGCACGCATCGATCGTTGTTACACTTGAACATCCAATCGTGACACTCCTGGCCGGGCTTGATGTTGATGCCCGGTTTCTTCGTCGGCGCTTCCGTCTTGCCCGCGTCTATACTGCCGCCCCCGCCCGTAAGCATCGGACAGTCCTTCTCATCGCTACCATCCTTACAATCGGCCGCCCCATCACACTGCCACGTTTTGTAGATGCACTTGCCATCGCTCACGCACGTAAACATCCACGATTCGCACGTGTTGTTGTTACAGTTCGCCTCATCCGACCCATCCGGACAGTCCTTCTCCGTGTCGCAGCGCCACTGGTTCGGCAGACAGGCGTTCGTTACATTACACCGGAACTCGTCCGCCTTACACTCAACCAGCGTGGCGTTCTTCTTCTGACAGTCCTTCTCGTCCGACCCGTCGCGACAGTCGTCCTCTCCGTCGCACATCCACCCCAGCTTAATGCACCGCCCATTGTCGCACGTAAACTCGTTCGTCTTACAATTCGGGGTCTTGCAGTTCTCCTCATCGCTTCCATCCTTACAGTCGCGATCGAAATCGCACAGATAGTGCTTCGGAATGCACTGCTGGTCCAGCTTGCAGGTGAACATGTGCGGCGGACAGGCCGGCTTCGCCGCCGGGCATCCCTCCTCATCGCTCCGATCGCCGCAATCGTCCTCCCCGTCGCACTTGTACATCTGCGGCACGCAGCGCGTGTTGTTGCAGTTGAAAAACTTCGGCCCACAGGTTTTGCCCGTCCGGGCGCACCCATTCGCCTGCGCCGTGGTGCCCGCCGGACACGTGCACCGTTCCTTCACCAGCTCCATGCCGTCCGGACAGAGACAGCTGTACGTACGCTTCGGCCCTCCGACACAGATGTGCGAGCAGCGCTCATTGTTCGAGCACGCGTTCGTTCCGACCTGGATCGTGTGCCCGTACACCTTCATGTCCATCAGATTGGTCATATTCTCCGCCACCAGCTTCGCCATAATGCCGTGATCCTTGTCCGCGGAAAATACCGAATTCTGCTTCCAATCGTCCCAGTACATTACGTCCTTCAGCACCGCCACCGCGAACGGATGCTGCACGAACGGGTCCTGCTGCATCACCTTGTGGAAGTTTTTACCATCCAGATCGCTGCTCGCAATGTAATCCTTGCTCGCGTCCACCCAGTACAACCGCTCCGCCATGTAGTCGATCGTGACGCCGTTCGGCCACGCGACCTGCGGCTTCGTAAACAGCTCCCGCACATCCGACCCGTCCATATTCGAGCGCGAAATCGACGGCCGGATCGAGTTCCAGTCCGTCCAGAACAGGTAGCCCTCCATCGGGTGCACCACGATGCCGCGCGGTTTGTTCAGATACTTGCTGTCGATGATCGTGTGGCGCACGTTGGGCGTTCGTAGCGACCCAGGCGGTGGGATCGTCCCAGGGGGTGGCACTCGCAGCGCTTCAATCATGAGCCGCATACCGTCCACGAAGTACAGCACCTCCGAGATCCAATCGTACGACATGCCCTCGACGGAGGACAGTCCATTGTCTACCAGCGTTTCCGGCGTCGAGTTACCGTTCAAACACTGCCGGCCGATCACGTCCGTCAGTATATCAGCCCAGAACACGCAGTTGCGCTTCTGATCGAACTCGATCGCGATCACATTCTTCAGCCCGGGAATGGCAAACTCCGTGCGCGTGTTGTTGTTGCGCAGATCGATCCGCGCAATCTTTTCCCGCTGCGCGATGATCAAAAACTCGTTCGACTGCTCCATCGGGCAGGGGATCGATTGGGGGAGAAACTGGGACGAAAAACCATCCACACACACGTCTCCTTCGATTTTCCGGTAGCCACGCGTTCGCTTGTAAAACGCACCCGGCTTACACGAGGCCGGCACCGCGTACGGGTCAAAGCTGGTCAACGTTTTGTTTCGCACGCAGAACGATCGCTTCTGGCCGCTCCGCACAAAGCCATAGTCACACTCAAAGTCCCAGCTGTTGCACTCGCACACCTCCTGCCGGATCGGCCGCTCGTACCCGATGCCATTGTGGCAGTTGGCGTGTGGTTTGCGCCGCTGGTACGTATCCTGCCGGCCGAGCACGCACGGCATAAAGTAATCGCCCGAGTAGCTTCCCGGCGTCCAGAACTTGTAATCATCCTCCGTGCAGTTCGCTGTGAACGCGTTCTTCAGATCGATCTTAATGATGAGCCACCGATGCTCTTCCTGCTCCGATCCAAACAGCGTAAAGATCGTACCGTTCGCTTCGGCCTCCCGCATCAACCCGTACACCTTCAGCTGGTTGCCGATGAACGGTGTCGAGTGCCACCGTTCGCCCTCGTCCGTCGAGTAGAGGATTTCGTTCGTTTCGCCCTTCAGCTTGAAGTACTTGACCGCCACCAGAATGCCACCGTGGTCGCCCATGTTGAAGAAGTAGTAGTTCTTCAGGATTTGCTTCCACGTTAGGCCCGCGTCACGAGAAATGTAAACGCCGGGATGGCCTTTGAGGGATTTTCCGACGACACCGGCCGCCATAATGACGCCCGGGGCGGTTTTTGAGCTCATGATGGTCACAGAGCTGTAAAAAAGCGAAGAAAGAGCTTTAATAATGTCTCAATAGAGGATTTAATGTTAAAAAGGACGCATCATACCGTGCTACTGGATAAAGAGAACAGAATTTCTGCGACAAATGAAGGCTACAATCCTTGCCACAGTTCAGCAGCGCTCCCTCGTCGTCCGTTTCCGGTGCCTTGATCGGGCGCCACGTATTGCCGTGATCGAACGTGATCACCGACATCAGATAGTCCGGTGTGATCGTTTCCGATACCGGAATGCGGTTCATTTTCGATGCGATGTAGATACCGCGCAGCCCTTCCACCCGGTAAAGGTCGGTGAAGGCTGTTTCGGACGATTTTCTGCATCAAGAAAAATGACCTTAGTATTCATTATTCCAATTTAAGTTTAAACTAACGATTACTTACACCAACCAGCTCGTGCGCCAGTTCAGCTCGGGCACGTAGGTGAAAATGTTCTCCAGGCTCAGCACAAACTTTATATCAGTCATGTCCTCGTTCGACTCGGACACGTACAGATGCGAAATGCGCTCCGTGTGCACGACCGAAATCATAATGCGGCGACCCTCCACATCCGCCACGTGGTAGCCGCGGATGTCGAGCTCGGTTTGAAAGTCGGCCTTCACGAACTTGCCCCGCTTGTAGGAGATCAGCAGCTGGGTGCTGTTGGGAAGGCGTTGCGAAGCGAACATAAAGTCTTTGTTGATATGAAAATCTTCCACCTTTTCGACGAGCACGTTAAACTGCCGGTTGCCCGTGTAGAGGTCGGCTGCGTTGAAGAAAATCACTGACGAGGTGTCTGTAAAAGGTGCGAGGAAGGGAAAGGGTAATCTGTTACAAACTGTGACCATGTTGGGAGGTATTAGCAAGGGTAATTACTTGTTGGTTCTTTGCGTTCCACGTATAGATGGATGGGGACACCGTCTCCCGATGACCACAGGAAGGACTTGACGTAGCTTTGCAGCAGCGTAAACGATGCGCCAAAGTCAGTTGTGTAATAAAGCTGCAAGGACAGTGGAAACGAGAAGTATTACGATCATTCCTACATTAAAAAGGACGCATTGCTCCGCTAGTGCTAACCTTCCTCTGGGGATCGCGCTTGTCCAGCACGAGGAAAGTTCGCCGATCCGAGTCGTAAAATGATACGTCCGATGGGGTAAAGTCAAGCTTTCGCATCGTTATCGTTTTGCCGTAGTCTTCCGATGTGAATATCGCTTGATTTCGCGGGTCTATGAAGACAATCTAAAGCAAAAGAAAGCGTTTTAATTAATTCACATCATTCACAACGTTCCTCCTGGCCTGCTCTTACATACCGTGTTATATTTTTGGTGCGTAAAAAATTGCTCCACAGTAGAGTTGGTCATAACGCCGCTAATGTTGAGCATAAAGTCGGCCGTTTTGTCCAGGAATGTATCGCCATAGTCTTCGGACATGAAGATACGCGAGGGTGATGGCGGCGGGGACTTCATGTCCGTGTCCGGTGGTTCGCGGGCGAGACAGATCATAACGTCCGTACCCTCGCCCAGCCAGTGCACAATCAGCTGACCGTGGGAATCGTTCAGGTTTGTCGTCTGAAAGTGGAAAATTGCGAAAAAAAAAGAGCATTTATCATTTGATCATTACATGAGAGGGGTTTAAGGTGAAACAACTATTTTAGATTGATGTTGATTTAAGTTGTTGCTTAGAGTGTTTAACATCTGTGTTTAATGGAAAATAACGAAATACACAGCACATAACGAAACAGAGCAGCACATAATGAACTATGGGAATACGGGGCAAAATGACCATATCGATCCTTTAAAACGTACTCAAAAGAACATAAAAAAGGATGAAGGTTCTAAAAAATGAAAAATAACTTTGTTTCATATTTTGCTGTTTCAGTAGGAAAGTGGAGCAAAATGGTACTGTTAAGGATTTTTCTCTGTATCTGATTGGGTAAACTATTTTACACTGATATTTTGACGGCAATCAATGCTTCAACATCATACTCATGAAAAATAATCAGAAATAGACTCATTAAAAACAAATATAAATGAATGAAATGAAATTTAAAAATCAACATAAAAAGCTGTGGAAAAAAACTTGTGCGGGGTGAAATGGTCTCGCTATAGGGCAAAATGGTCTTACACCAAATGTCAAAACACATCAAAACAAAGGGGCAAAATGGGCCACGACATTGGACCTTAGGCTTTGGTTTAAGCTCTTGCATCTAGGTATAATTGTGCGAGTAGAGCTTTAAGTTTAGTATTAAAGTGTTTAGTTAAATAATTTAATAAAATGATGGAATATTTCAATAATTCACGTGAGGTCAGTAATTTTTCTTGTCGGTATAGTGCTGTATGTATGCACAGTTTTATTTATGTAAAGTGAATATATTGTAGCGACCTTAGCTTACTCCACAGCCTAATCATGTTGCTCTTGTCAAAACATACCGACCCTTTTGCCCCAAGCTGGAATGACCCTTTTGCCCCAAGTGAAACATTTTACAAAATTTAACATTAAACACTTTCTAATAAATTTAAATTGTTACTTTTTTCACGTAAATCAGTGATAAATATCATGTGCATGGATACATATTCTTTTTGCTTTATTTATATGTTAAATTCTTACGAAAGCTTATTTTCGTGACGGTGAAACTTACATAGTTTTGAGCTACCATTTTATTTGCTAATTTATTTAAGTATTTTGGAATCTTAGGTTATGAAACGTTAATGCTTTAAACTTTGTAGTTGGTGTTTTTTCAATCATTAGAAATCATTATTAACGTGTTAATTTGCCAACAATACAGGTGACCATTTCGACCCAGCTTCCCCTACAGTTTGTGCAAGCAGCAGACAGCGTAAAACAGATCTGGGTTAAATTTAATGATTTTCGTCAATTGATTAACGTGTCACTAATGCCCCAAGGTTCCATTCTTGATAATGTATACTATATACAGAGTAAATCGTTTCGATGGACAATCATTTATCCTCCCTTAACCCTGTAGAAGAGCACTAACAAAGCAGAAAGACATAAATAATCTAAATAGTCTAGATTTAACACGCCTAGAACAATAAAAACTAAATCACTGATGCATCACAATCAAGTCTGCATCCCATTTAACGTTGAGTGACGATGGTCACACAGCCAACCGCCCACCCACCCGCCGATGACTAATGGCAAGAGGACAAAATCTTGCACGCTGTGCCCCATCATCTCATCTCTTCCGTTTGCCGCACACGATTGAAAATCATGACCCAAGTGGCGTTTAGATGTGTGTATAATAGACACCACCCCCACACTCCGTCGTAAATGCATCCTGCCTATTTAGTGCGAAGGCGTTACCCCGTCTTGTCCCGGACACATACACTCACACACACACATCCGGCAACACTTCTTATCATCGTACGTCGTTTGTACTGGGAATAACTCATCCGAGAGCTAGAGCAATTAGAATGCAACAATTAGCTCTTTCCCCCCTTCTCTCTCTCACCGTGTGTGTGCGTGTCATGGCATACTATTCCCGGCTCGCAACAGCAGCTTCCAACATTTCCCCCCTTCCAGCATTATCGAGATTATCTCTCGGCACGGGGGGCGCATATGAATCATGTAAATTGTTTAATAGCAATTTTCCTCCATGCCGCATTGACAAAATCATCAAAACCTGTGATGACTGTGGCTGTGTCGTCGCACTAAAACGCGATAATTGCGCTGCACACACATCGAGGAATTCCAGCAATGGAGAGTAATTAATAGAAATAGACAACCATTGACTCACACACAATGGCGGTCCATAAATTCTAACATTTATTACACAAAAAAGCTTCCTCAACCTTTCAAAAACAAAAACAAAATCCCGTTTGCGTTTGTTTGGGTCGGCGGAGTCGTGTTCGCGTACAACGCCAAAAATGGTAGATTTTCTTTGTTCCCTCGGGCGCACGGGTGCTGCTGCAATTGGCGTCACCGATGCATAACACGTACGCGCAACACATAGTACTTTACTCAAATGGTTCTATTGGGTTGTGTGTGTGTGTTTTTTCCGTTTTTTTGTGAAAAATAAGCAGCAATTTTGGTGCTGGTGTTGCTGTGCAAATGTGTCGTTTTTCTCCTCTTTCGGTTACGGTTCAACGACAAAGAGAAGACACACAGGCGCAGAGAGGAAGACATGATGTGACAGATGTACTTGAAGAAGAGACGCAATTGAACTACATTCTGTTATTGTTCAAAGGTGCAAATAGGATGGACCATCCATTTCGTACGTTTTATCTCCCTAGCACGGCACAAAGAAAGATTCCAAGACATTGAGGGGGCAGCTGCTCTCGGCGAGACAGTATGCAAATAACATTATCGCTAACACTTTATTGCATTCTTCCTCTTTTTCTCCCTCTCTTTTTCATTAGATCGTTGTTATCTTTCTTCATTGCTGATACACAACTCAGTTAACTCTACAATGCGAACTAAAATGTAATTTCCAAAAACATTAAAGCTCATGATGATGAAATAGATTAAACGTAAATTTCCAAAGCGCAATCACCTTCATATACGCACGGTTCATGCATACGCATCTATCGTTCGAGATAGTGAAAAGGTGCGACAAACAACCCCGATCGATGATGAAAAGGAAGAAGTGAAGGTGGTAAAAACACGATTTCGCGGCCACGGGCCGATGACATGAAAATAGAAATGACCTTGCTGTTTTTTAGGTTGTTTTGGTCGATTAATTATTGTCCTTGTTTGTCGAGCGTCGCTTGATGGTGAAATTGAAGAGCAATATGTGTCAGATTACATCAGATTTATTAGAAAAAAAGAGATATTTAAAAAGAGAAGCAAAGTGATAAAATTAAGACCTATTTTAGGGTCTTAAGACGAATGACAACATTAACCAGGAAATTAGACACTTGACAGGGCAGATATTCAGACAGAAAGATCAGAAGATCAGAAACAAACCAATCACTTGAGCAATCTGGATCGTTTTGTTACCTTCCATTAAGATTTATGAGCCGTAATGAAGCCTTTTAAATTGAATAAATAAATAAAAATTTCTATATTATGAGATTTCCTGATGTTGCCTGGATGTTCAAAGGAAGATTTATGGATCTCCAAATCTACGCAATTTGAACAGTTTCAATACTTCGCAAATAGCTTTTATTTTCTAAGAAAATTTATATTGTTAGTATCACAAGATACAACGGCTTATAACATTGCATCAATATAAAAATCAGCTTACTTACTTACTACTTATTAGGGTTTTCAGGGGTTTCTCATAGTTGTAGGATGTTTCCTTGAACTTATCGGAAGTGAACTTTATAAGAAGGGAATTGCACTCGATTGGATGGGATTGGATTTGTCCAAAAAGGGTGCTATTTAGTGCAATTCCCATCACATAAAGAGTAGAGTGTGAGTCATGAAAGTATCCCACAACTATGAGAACGCCTGAAACCTCCTGTAACCTTAAGTATAGACTAGTGATGTGCTCTTTGGAGCGCACCCACGAGTCCGATCCTACTCTAGTAACATCCGAACCACTAGTTCCACCCGGAATGAGAGTCGTTCGGTTTCGTTAGGTGTCGTGCGGAGTCGTCCGGAGTCGTGCGGAGTCGTCGGGAGTCGTCCGGAGTCGTCCGGAGTCGTCCGGAGTCGTCCGGAGTCGTCCGGAGTCGCCCGGAGTTGTTCAGACTCGTCCGGAGTCGTTGGGAATCATTCGGAGTCGTCTGGAATCGCCCGGAGACGACCGGTATCGAAGTCGGTCGGAGTTAATAGCAATCGTCCGGTGGCATTTCCTTGTGTTTCTTTTGGTGTTTTACCTTGCGCGTGCACTTCGTATGTAGGTCTTTGGTCGAATCCGGTCGACTCCGGACGACTCCGACAACTCGGGACGACTCCGACGACTCCAAACGACTTCGAACGACTCCAGATGACTCCGACTCCGAACGACTCCGAACGAATCCGAGCGACTCAGACCATCCGACTTACCCACCACTAGTATAGACATAACGTGTGATTAGTGTATCAAGCAAACGCCGAAGAATACCCCAAACAGGCATTATTACTCTATATCAAGAAGGTGGTTAGCCGGTCTCGTAGTACAGTCGTCAACTAGTACGACTTAACAACATGCCCGTCATGGGTTCAATCCCCAAATAGACCGCGCCGCCATACTTAGGACTGACTATCCTGCTATGGGGGAGAATCAATTAGTCACTGAAAGCCAAGCCCACAAGTGGGTACAGGCAGGCCTTGACCGACATCGGTTGTTGAGCCAAAAAAAAAAAAAAGAAGGTGACACTAAGATGACACTGTAATAAATCTAACCATCAAAGTATTTCAAGAATTGAAACAAAATATTATTACCTTCTTGTTAGAAAACATCATCTTTTAGGCATCAGCAATAATACAAATGTAGTTGGAACGCAAAAAGAACATAATCAAACGATGATATCAATGATGATAAGAATTAGAAAACTGAATCAGTAAAAACATGCCGACACATAAATCTCATTCTTAAAGTTCCGTAGACATCTCTAAAACCCCTCCGGAATAAGTAACGGAAAATGCTGCAATCATCAAACTCGCGCCATATTCATAAACAAAGTTCACTTCAAAGTAACCAACGTTTACAAAATATTCAAGGATCTGCAATTTTCAATTGTAAATGTTTATCGACAGCTCGAACTGTTGACTCAGATTTAACATTCTATACGTTAACCGAATGACTCCAATCAATAATTAAAAAAAAATACCTAACTGAGTCACTTGTAAACGAGCCTAACAGTTGAAACAGTCCATTGAGAATTTAAAGTTTACATTCCGTACACCTTCTCCCTCAAGTCTCTATCAGCAGTTCCGTCATCAGTGTGATCGTGCTTTATAACGATACAAAGTTAACAGTATTCCAGCAGGTTTGCATTTCTGCTAACCCAAACAATTTTCTACAGCGGCTCAATGTTATTGTAATACGATTGACTCATTTGTGCTGGTGGTGGTTTCTGCTGAGCCTGCACAACACACACATACACGCTATCTTAACTTACTCTGGACCTGGACTAGTGGTCTTGTCTTGATAGTATATTCCAGTCAGAAAAAAGGGCTGTGGGCGAGGATTTCATTAGTCAGCAAACACAAATTGCGCAAAAAAGGGCCACCGGAGAACGAACGAAGCATGGGAAGGAAAGAGACCATGCCATATTTGCCAACGCAGGCACAGTTGTGATTATTATGTTTAAAAAAAAGTCTCAACAAAGACACATATTTCTCAGAAAAGTACGAGAGAGGAATGTTGTTCGAGAATTTTAAAGCGAAATTTCAAACCCAAGACCATTACGAGAAAGCAGTAACTCTTGAACAAAGAGCACATCATAAAAAATGAAAAGAATTTTGTCATGTATTGATCCTAGGGCACTGTTTATGATTGCAAAACATGAAAGATCGCTCCTTTCTTTTTAGCTAAACAAATGGTGGGAGCAAGAAGAATATACAACTTCCTTCAATGCGATAGTGCTTGGAATTGCAGAAGATGAATCAGAGTACGCTGCTTATCTGCTGTGTGTTCTGTACTACTGTACTGGAGCTATGCAGAGACCCCGAACTTCCACATGCAGCGCAGCCCTTTCCTGTCTGGGAGAGAGAGTGTAGGGACAGACGAAGTTTCAATTGAGAAGAATAATGCTCTCTGATTGATAAGGACGCCTCTTCTTTATTGGACGCTTCCGGGGAATGGGTCGCCGAGGATGGACGAGTCATCTCGCGCATCATCTGCCGCCTCACTGTGGTCGGTCCAAAAATCGAGTCCCCGACGAGTGCGCTGACGCCGCTTCACCAAGCAAGCATAAACACAGTAGCACACACGGCCAGCAAAATAAACATCACACCACATCAAAGCATGTGTGTACAGCACAGCACCGGGGAACAAATCACTGCCCTTTCATGCACTGGTTTGGTGTTGCTATGGTGACTCAAGCAGGAAGATCTTTCGTACGCGTCATTGCCAAGGCTGGTACACGCTGGATTTAGAATTGAAACAAATCACGCTCAATGCTGCGGGCTCTGCTTAGATGTGGGCTAAGGACGTCTCTTCCCACTGGGACACAATTAATACCACAATAATATTGGAGTACGAATAGGAGAGATCGTTGATTACAATCAACGTAATGCGGGATGATGGCAATAAAAAAATGGACATACCAGACAAACGAATTGTCCTTTCCTTTGCGTCTTCCAAATCCGCCATAAAACGTGTTGGGTAAATTTGACACACATTTCGAGCAGAACGAAACGGACAAAAACCCGGTCAAACTACTGCTTTACATTCAGGTTAAAAAAGAGCTGGCAATATGCTAATGGGTGCAGCGTAGGGTCACTGAAGGGCCACTCAACCTGTCCACGCGATCAGATTACAACCCCCTCCGTACCGTGTTTGCAATGGGTGTCCACGCCGTACTCTCCACAGGTTAAAAAAGCGCAAACGACTACACTTCATTATGCTCGTCTTCGCTTACCACACAACAACTGACGTGAACGAACGGCAACGACTCAACTAGCGTTCGTTCGATCGGAGTGTATTTATCAACGGAATTGATACACCGCACTGAAATTGGATACACTCCGCAAACTGATGGCACACAGTCACGGGGCGGTGGTTTGAGCGAAAAGAGCGGCAACTTACTGGAATCGGAATAATCACGGGGTAGAAGGTTAGTGACAGTAGAACGTTTGGTTTTGATTACGTTACACAAAATGAATGCATTTGTTAAAGGATGTGAAGATGGGTGATTAATCGTGTTCTTTTAGGACATGAAAAGTGGACCAAATAATAATTGGTATTTGGTAATAGGGGTTCTACTAGTGGTACCATCATGAAATAACTGGTAATTAAACCATTGTCAGTCTGTTTCAATAGGGATGATCGGAACTTCCGTAATGTGAAATCCTAAACGAAGTTCTGGAAAGCGAATGAAGATGTTCCTATCAATTTCCTCTTCAAAGCTGGAATTGGAGTGGTCCCTGGAGGAAGTCTCTGTCGTTATATTGCATATAATTTCATTGAATTGTGTTGCGCTGTAGGTCCAACATCTTTCAACTTCCCTGGATCACGAATATCTTAACACCTAACAATCTTCGGGGCGTAAAATCTTCCCGAATCATGTCCTACTATAGCTCTTGAGTGCGAGATATCATATCCTACTACTTCAGAGTTACTTTCCACGCCACTACTCAAGGTTCTAATCGTCTCAAGCAAGAAGACTTCAAGGATCTATTTGTCATGGAACAAATCTAACCCGGAATCACTGTGGTCAAGGATTCTCTTTCATATCGTATACTTCAAACAATATCCTTCAAACTGTTGCCCGAATGTAATTCCATCAGCTTGAATGTTACTACAAACATCTGATAGTGCATCCTTCAAACCGATCGTTTAACTCGGTTGTTCAGTAATTTCACTAAAAGCTCTCAGGTCAGCAGCAGGAGTGATCCACCGACTGATAACAATCCCTTGTATTGCCGCATGATGGAGCCTTCCCTTTGGATGATTCGTAGTTTTTTTTTACAAAAATTAATCTGATTTAAACGCAGTTTTATGATAAGGCGACCTGAACGTAGGAAAATGCTACGTAATGTTTGGCGTAACATTCTGAGCAACTAATGCGTAATATTGATTTGTATTTGTCCCGTCCCTACTACACGTTGATTGTCTCTTATCCTTATCAGCAAAGACAACCACCACAATTGGCATTATTGTTACGTGTAGCGTTTCAAACAAAACCTTGCCCGGATCGCGAGATAAACAGGGAATTATTTCACAAATAAATAAAGAAAAAGCGACCATTTTGCACACAAGTGCATCGTTATCAATGCAATCGCTCATCTCTATTTGTGTGTTTGTGTTTTTTCAACACACACACACAACCACAGTCATAGATAACGCATTCTCCAACCACTGGAAAGTTTGTTTGCGGTCGGCAAAAAGGTGCACCTCGTACAGTTGTGCGCCGATTGCACTTTTGTTCTAGAGTGCGATTTAATCACAAAGCACAATAATATCCCATCTGCGCAGGTACCGAAAAACAAACACAAACGCATTCGTTCCCACGGACCACCACCACCATCATCATCTTCTCCTCCTCGGCTAAAGCAAGGCCTACTGTTGTGTTACGCCGTTTCTTTGACCAACGCAATGTATATCTACGCAAATGTACGCGCTTGTTTACAATTTTCTCTATTCCCAAGCGAAGCATCATCACCCACGGTAGAAGGGCGGTGGGTTGGGAGTTGTCAAAAAATGCTGACATCGCATTTATTACATCGGCCGTTCTCTTTGTGTCGGCGCGCGCGAATCAGTTGCGAATGTGCCTTTGGTACACTCCGATCGATTTTGTTTCCACCGCACACAGCACACACAAACAGCTGATAGAGGAGGTTGGTTCTCTTGGTTGTCTCTTTTCTTCTTTTTTTACGACGCAGTATTACACGTAAAGCTACCTTTTTACGACATGCACTTGAAAAAAGCGTTTTATAATCCGCTTTAAAAACAACTCTTTAGAGAAAATTTCGCTTTACAATAAGTAAAACACGCGTGCAGGACATTTGTTTCTTTTTTTTATCACATCCACCAGAGGGTCAGTCAGCGATAGTCTTTATCTGCCCGCAACCATTAGCCGATTATCGCACGAGGGAAGCGCGCAATTCTAACGCAGCAGAGAAGGTTCATCATATCAAGACCGAATTTCACAACAACACCTCGCAGTGTGTGTTTTGTTTTCTAGCGCGACCCACACACAAAGGCACGCCAATAAGTCGATACGGATCGGTGTCACCCCACCCCACCGCGTACGAATGAGTGCAACAATACAGTACACATACACACACACACACACACACACACACACACACACACACACAAAGCAGGCGCGGATTTTCGCATTTGATTTTCACATTTGCTGATGCTTCTCCTTTCCGTGCAGGCGCAGCGCTTGCTACGTCCCCGTGCACACGGTGTTGCAACAGAAAAAAGAAGTGACATTCGAAGGTAGTTAGTTGCTTGTCTTGTTGTCCGATTAATTCCTTCGATTCTTGAACGGTATCTGTACCTAGAAACCTCCTCCCTTTTCTCACTAGGCCCGTTGCCTTCACTCTTGCAATAAACCATAAAAAGAGAGAGGGAAAGAGAGCAAAGCAGCAGAATGAGCGTGATAAAGAAGCGTGGAACGGCCACTTACCTTTGCCTTGATTATCGGCGACGGGGAAAATTCCGACGCAACCGTGTTCTTCGTCGGCGTGGACGAGTTGCTGCCGGCCGCTGCTGGTGGCGGTGCTGCAGCCCCTGCGGCCGCCTCCGCCGCCGCCGGGATGGTTTTGTTTAGTGCCGCCGCATCCTTGGTCGGTGGTGGCGCATCGCGCTTTGCCCGCCGCGCCAGCTCGTCCCGCAGGAAAGGGGAACGGCCGAGCAGGGCGGCCACCTCCGGATTGACACCGCCGTCTTCACCGTCCAGATCGGCCACGGACAGGGTGACGGTGCGGGGCAGCCGGCGGCTCGCCTCGACGTCCGGTTCCACGTGCAGCACGGACGGGGGGAAACCGTGCCGCACCGACGACTGCTGCTCGGTCGGCACGACCAGCCCGTACAGGCAGAGGACGGTCAGCAGTACCGTTAACCTTCGCCACACCACCACTGCTGCCGCCGCCGCCACCACCGGGCGCGCCATTTTGCGCAGACGAGTGTGGCGGTTGCTGCTGCTGCTGCCGGTGCTGCTGCTGCTGCTAATGGCGAAATGATGGCCGTTGCTCGCAACGACACCCTGCGTCAACCCGCTGGTGGACGAGCGGAAGTGAGCTTGTTACCGTTTGTTGAGGAGGGGGGGTGGGGGAGTTGCGGCACACACTTTCAAAACACGCACAAAAAATTGCTGCGTCAGCCAGGTGGGGGTTCGAGTCCAGCGCCTACTTTAGTGGGGAAAATCCGTGCAGGGGAAGAGAAAATCGTCATGTGCATCCAAAATTGCTTGTCAAAATCGGTGTGCTTGTGTGTCTGTGTGTGTGCGTGTCCTGTACACACACTGTATCCTTTTTTCGTGTGTACTGAGTGGAAAATCCTATCGCGAGCGCACACACACACACACACTCAAGCGCACGCTAGCACTTGCCGCACATACATACACACTCACACACACACATAACACAGTTTCTTGCAACACAAAAAAGGAACTGCGGAGGTTATCTTATTATATCCTCACTTTTGCCACGACCCCGTAGGAAAGCACACATACACACACAAACACGGGCAGACGCGCGGGCGCACACTCTCCACACACACACACACACACACACACACACACAAACGCACAGGCAAACGTTTGCTTTTCCTGCCCTGGGGTACGGGGACTCGTCAAATAACAATAATAATCACGCCACCGAAAGGGCTTTGAACTGAACGAAAATGAGGGACAGGAAGGGGGGAAGCAGTCTTCAAGCGGCTTATCGTGACGGATCGCTAACAATGGCACGCAGAGGGACACGGTTGTGAGCAGCAGCTCCGTTCCGGATGCTGTATAAGCTGTACGTGTAGCTGTGTGTGTGTGCGTAATCCAACAAGTGTTATGATTAGTGAAAAGATTTTCCGATCCTTCTCGCTACACCGCGTTACTTTTGGAAAAAGGTAAAAACACCGCCGACACAGCAGCAGCACCAGCAGCGGCCGGCGCAATACAATGCTGGCTGCGCTGGCGTGTATGTGTGTGTATGGGGGGGCAAAAAAAGGGCAACACACCAACGTACACGATATGTCACTGTCCGCAGCGGTGCAGGCACTTCACTGATTTCATAATTCAATCACCACACATCCATATATACATACACACACAGCGAGAAATACACAGAGGACAAACTGCCGGGGTGAAACCCGTGCGGGGGAAGTAAAAAGTTCTCTTCTTTCTATTGCTTTCACGGAGCAATGGACCGTGCGCGACGACACAACGACGACACTGACTCGCTCTCGGGCTCGTGCCAGTAATTGTTTTCACCAAACACATCACCCGTGGACCAATCGGGCGGGTTGTGCCATTGGCGCGGTGGATGACAGCTCGATTAGTTTGACGTTCCTTGACAGCTGCTGGTGTAGACAACCCAAGCAGCGGAATCGTATTGATGACATTTTTCCTACAAAAATGTTCAGTAACGTTTTTGTACATTGAACAAATTTCGGTTCATGGTTGTTGTTGTTGAGCAATGATTTTAGCATTTAAACTAAATTATAAGGCCCGGTTACGTGAAAATGTTGCGGGAATATCGTTTTAAAATACCCAATCGTTTTTAAAAATATATTGACTAACTTTTAAAACATGTTTATGAGCAAATATGTGCACTGTTTTCAAATACAGTGGAGCGCTGTTCATCCGGGTTCCTTTTATCCGGCTGTCCGTTTATCCGTGCTGTTGAGAAATGCCAATTCATTACAATGGTGACATTGCGTTATGAGAAAGATATTTGAAAAAGCGGTTAAAAGAGCACATTGTCATAACAAAAGACACGATAATTCAAGGCAAATTTTTCAATATTCTCATTGAAAAAAATGTAGTTGATAAAACCATGATTATTTTTATCAAAAAAATAATATAATTTTCCAAAAACTAATCAGGAATTGGTGATAAAATATATCATTTGACTCATTTTCCGTGTTATTCACCTATCCGGACGAGGTCAAGTCCCGAGAAGCCCGGATAGCTAAACGACCCCTAAATGAGGTCTACTCGGTTCAAGCTCTCAAGCATAAAGGAATCTAAAAAGTTTTCGTTTAGCAGACGGTATACGATTGATGCATTCTAAAAATAGCAACATCAAAAACTGGTAGCGCCATCTATTGTTGGTGCGATAGCCACACAGTGGGGAGCATTCCTCGCTTTGAGAGCTTTCTCCTTCCCTCTGTACTGTTGTATGGTTTCACATTGAAGTTAGCTTCAATGCTCCCCCCGGGTAGCTCGGGACCGGACGGTTGCCGGTTAAACGATTTGCACGGATAATGGTCCAAGAAATGTCAAATTCATATAAAAAATATAAAATTTAATAGTTTTATGATTAATTTACTTGGAATCAAGCGATTAATCGTTAGTAGAATATTATTTTAATCAATAACTGTAGGATTGACAACTGTTCATGAACAAAAATGAATTTCAAAAACACCACTAGACACTACTGAGCTGTACAAAAAACTGGTTGCCTACTTGGCTATTGCTGCAAATGTTCGCTGTGCGCTTGAACAACTGTCACATTTATGCACACGGTTAAACCGCTCGCCGGTTAATCCGCCCCCAGATAATCGACGTTCTACTGTATCCCTAAAAAATGAACGCTTCATAGTTTCACTGGTTTTCTCAATAGATGGCGTATTATAACTCATCATTATATTGCTGTTCTTTTCTTACAATGTGTTTCGACAAGCCTCATCGAATCATGACCTATAAAGCCTTCTAACTTTCCGAGCAAAAATCTATATGATTGGTCGTGTAGTCAGATACATGGGATCGATCGTTAGGCCTGGGTCTAAGAACATGTTGCGGCAACATTTGTTCGATGGCAACATTTATGGATTTTCCTATTTATTTCAAAAACTGTGCACAAATTCATTCATACATACATTCATACATTTTAAAATTAAGTTGAAATTATTTTGTATCCGTTTTGGTGTGCAAACAAGTCCAAAAATGTTCATGCAACAAATAAACATGAAACAAATCGATTTGTTTCTCCTGCAACAAAAAAATGTTCCCTCAACATGAGTTTAACACAGTTCGTCCATACGTTTTGGCAACAAATGTTCCCGCAAGATTTTCATAGACCCGGGCCTTACTCAAATCTCACTTGCTTCTGTACAATTACATAGTTCCTATTGGAGTTTAGTATTTAAACAATCGTTTCGACGTTCTAGTTTTAGCGATGCATAACTTCAATGCGAAACCATGCACTAGTAAAGAGGGAAGGAGAAAGCTCCCCTGCGAGGAAAGCGAGGAAAGCTTCACTGGCTGGGTATTCCACCAACAGATGGCGCCACCAGCCCTTTTGCTATTTTTAGAATGTATCAGTCGTTCACCGTCTGTTAAACGAAGGCTTTCTATATTCCGTTTAGGTAAAAAGCTTGAATCGTTTAGAACCCGTTTAGTGGTCGTTTAGTGGATTTGTGGCACTTGGGATGCATCGCTAGGACTAGAACAGCAATACGATTGTTTAGATACTAAACTCCCAAAGTCAACCATCAGGACTGAAGCAAGTGATACTTGAATAATGGTCGATGGAGTTGATACCCGTGTATCTGACCATACGGCCATTTATTTTTATTTTTTTGGTCAGAATGTTAGAAGGGTTTGAAAAATATGATCGGTTGAAGATAGGCAAAACACATTGCCAAACACAGAAAAGGACGACGATATAGCGATGTGGACAAGCGCTATCTATTGAGCAGTTCAGTGGTCCTTCGAAGCTTTGGGTTTTTTTTTGTACGGATATTCAATTTTTCAGTTGTTTAAGCTAAATCTCTGTCGCTTAATCTATAAAAAGAGCTTTTTACATTACACAGAAAATTATCCGTCGTTGACCTTATTTGATAGAAAAATCTACTAAGAAAAATGTAATGGATATTTATGTAAAAAATGTCACCGCGGGAGAAGGGTGAAAAGGAGGGGGGAGTTGACGGTCCATATTTTTAAGTCGTACGAATTGGCTACTGTGCCACGGGACGCCCTAATTTCGTTAAGACGTTAATAAAGGCACCGGTCGTAGAAACGTCTTAAAGCACCACCTGAATGACCCTGTTAAGTATTGTTCTTATGTTAAAAACGGAAAAAAACGAGATTAATAAATGGAGATTAATGTAGTGGAAAAGAGAAAAAACAGAAATTGAACAGCAAACAGCCTTACAGTCAGCTAGCAGAAGCCGTTATCCGCTCCACCATCCGTCTCACGTCCAAAGTTCAGATGTTAGTTAGCATTAACAATGCACATAAAGAGCAAATTGATATGAGACACTTTGTTAATACCTTTATTCACTAATCGATCACTTTCAGCCAGCATAACGTTTGTGTTTTGCAGTATGCATCCATACATATATAGAATTGTATGTGTGTTTGTTTTGTGAGGGGTTAGAGTGTAGCATTTTTGTTTGTATTTGCTATTGTTTTGCGATGAGCACGTGAGGACGCGCCCTTTGAACACGTGGGGGACAAATGCCTGTTCCTTACTGCCTCTTTAACGCCAAGCTGTTTATACCAGAGCGCATAATGCCTTCCTCCACACGTGTATTAAAGGGGCAGTAGTAGAAGTAGTAGTGGCAACAGTAGCACTAGCAGTAGTAGTAGTAGCATCATCATATCGGCAGCTGTAGCCACTTGTCTATTTGTTTTTGTTGGGAGATTTCATTCCATGTTCCATGTGTTTGTTGTTTTGTTTTATTGGATCGTACGTACACCGAACTAACTGCTCTATTACTCATTGTTCATGATCTTGTACTGCCGGCTGTACCACGCCCCTAGCAGGCGCATAGTTACTTAAAACAAATAAGAATTTGCCTTATCACCTAATATTTTTTTAAATAAAACTTTTGCATTGTAGAAATGTAAATACGGTGTTTTGAATTTGTTTTGTGTCTTTTATATATGTGTGTGTGTATATATATAGAATCGTTTTACTTTCGAATTTGCATCAAGTTAATAACACGCAAGAGCACAGATACAAACAGGAGGAGGGGGAGCAGTGAGGAAAGGATCAGGAAAGGATGCAGCGTGTCCTTATTATCACTTCTCTCTTCCCTTTGTTTCCACCTGCAAACCCCCCCACTACGCACACCCCATGCCTTGGGCAGGTTAACTCGCGCTAAACACGTGAAGCCATCGCGCACACGGGAAAATCGCTTACTTTACTTAATTTTTACGCAACACAACGACATGTGTCTGTGTGTGTTTTAACCGAACAACGGCAATAAAGCAAAAGCAATAAGAAGCGCAACAGTTTAATCATCCTAATTTCGATTTTGTTCATGCACAATTATTAGGACGCTCACCTTTTTAAGACATCAAATACAAGCGCTACGAATATATACGCCCGACGCAAACACATTTGCTTTCGCTTCTGTTGCAATGACAAAAAGGGGTTTTAGTTTCTTAATTTTTGTGTTTTGTTTTTCTTTAAGGTGAGTTTTTCCTCCTTTTTTGGTTACTTGTTGTTTCCAATCGTGTTATAATAATTTGTACCCAATTTTGTATCACTTAAACTTGTTTCCCCGTTGTTTTTTTTGTTTTAAATCCCCATTTTTCATCTGTACCGTCGCACAGTTTTTTCTCTTTACTTTAACGAATAATGCCGTTTCGAACGCAGCGAGAAAGCTTTGTTAATTATACACATTCCAAAACATTGGAATCAATCAAACAAACAAGCGTACAGTAGTTTAATAATACATACATTTATATAAGCCCCGGCTCATCCCGTCTCATATCTCGATTCGTTTCGATCTTTTCGGGTCATCACAAATCGTATGTCCCCGCGTGTGTTCGTTCTATATGCATTTATGCTTTATGTTGGCAGAAAAAAGTGCACTTTCTTTCCTTTCCACTCGCGAACATGGCCTCTTACGTTTCACCATCATTCCATCCATCCACGCAAAGGCAAAGCGCGCGTTTTGCCCAAGCAGAAGCAAACGAAACGCTAAAAATAAAGAAAAACATAAACAAAAAAGCAAAACCGTCGTGTAGATTATCTCGTAATACTTAAACGTAATGCTATTTATTCCACCGTTTTCTGTGTGTAATCGTTTTTTCCTTCTATTTCTTCCACATATATATAATCTACCGCTAATAATAATCATAATTATAATAATCATTATGCATTTTGTATCGTTCTCTCTCTCTGTTTCCTCTCTTACTGCATTTCTAATCATAGAGGCTGCTGGCAGTTTAAAAATATATAATTCATATTTAAATTTGATTGAATTTTCTCATCTCACATTGTATCGTTTGCTTGTTTCTTTCGTACCTAAAAAAACAAAGTTTTTTTTTATAATTTAGTTTAGCTGTTTTTGCGTTAAAGTGCGCTGCTCGCACCTTTTGTTTTGCAACACAGCAGCATGAAGTTGCTCTTTGCTTTTTCGGGCTTTTTTTCAAGCTTACACACACTTACTTTTGTTGTATTTGTTGCATTTTTCACCTTTATACTTCTTGTTGTTGTTTCGTCCACAATTGAAGTGGTTTTGTTTTGCTATTTTCAGCCACCTATTTTAAACTCCTTCCGTTTTCTTAGCAACGCATACAAACACACACATGCTAACAATTTCGTTTCCTACTCTCGTCCATTTTTGTAGCCTGTTTCACACTTAAGCTAAAATCAGAAAACAAAACAAACAATCAAGAAAAAAATATTAAAAATAAAAGAGCAAAACAAAACCAATAAATTATATGGTTATGCAAAAATAAATATTTAATACACGCACATCAAACACGGCGCGATTACTTATAATGTGACAACAGGGTTTGGCGTTACCCTTTTTTCTATCTCCCGCTTCCAACGAGCAGAATGATAATAGGCTTTAATAGGCTTGGAAAACGCACATAAGCCGCAAGCGGAAGCAAACAGCAATCAATCCAGCTCGGCGCTGATCGAAATTAGGTGCGGAAAAGAGAAAACTTACTAAACAAAAGCTTCAGCTTCGTTTCCCTTCCATTGCAACCATTGCAAGCGAATGTTGCCTTCTGCTAATCGCTAAATAAGCTTGTGTGTGAGGAGAAAATGTGCATATAAACGGCTGTTCTCGTTGTTGTCCTCCATCGTCGATCGTTCTCCCCTATAGTTCGCAACAAAAGCTGCCTATCAACAAACACCTCTCATTATCATTTCATCCCATGTTAGACACCACACCGAAACGCGTTCGAGTTTCTTTTCTTTTACGAAACGAAACTGAAGCCTCTTCGAAGTGTTATAGTAGCGATAGGTAGGTAGGTAGTAGAAGTAGTAGTAGTAATGCTTCCATTTTCATGTTTTCATTTCACTTTGTTTCGATTTATTTGCGTGTTCACATGGTTCTTTTGTGTATGTATCGCGTTAGCTAGCTGTGTTCTTATCTCTCTTCGCTTTACTATTTTCGCACGCGCCTTCAAGCGAGCACACACATGTGTTTGTGTTTCGATAAATTATTCTTTTAAATAAATATATTACTACTTCTTTACTTCGCTTTTACATCTTTGTATTTGTATGTAAGGATTGCTCCTCCTGCTGCATTCCTCTCCCATTGGAAATTTGCACTATAAATTGTTGTTTTGATCGTGGGATTTAATTCAGCAAGCGCCTGGCGTTGCGTTGTAGCGCTCGCACGCTTGTGTTGGCTACCATCGTCATCCGCATCTTCTTCTACTCTTTTGTATTTGTTTCTCCATTTTGCTCCTTTCTAGTCTGAATGTTGTCAGAAATGTTTCATCCTTGCTACGTTTGTTTGTTTGTTTGTGTATGGTTGATTTCATCATTACATTTGTTGCCTTTTAGAACGCCTTAAAGCATGCGCAATATTTGTTACAAAGTTTTGTTTCCACTACCATCATCCATTGCGATGGGAGTTTTATTACAACGTTTTGCCTTTCTAGTGCTGTATTACTTTCACAAAGTTCTTTTGCGCTTACCTTGCCTAGCTGCTCTAGCTAACTGTTTCAGCCGAAACAGAAATCGCCTAAACTGTCCTACAATATCTTTGTATGTGTGTGTGCATGCGTGAGTATGAAATTGCATTGAAATTGAGAATTTTCACATCTCTTGTTCTTGACTGACGTCAATAGTTTGATTTATGCATTCTTTTTTTTAATTTTCATTACACAAACACACACACACATACTCGCGCATGGCGCCATTTTCGTCAAGTTTTATAATGTAAAATAATTAATTTGTATACGCAATAAAAATATAGTCCTCATCGATATAACAAATAAAAACAAAATAATGTTGCATCGTGTAAAGCCAACCCCGCTCGCTTGCTGCTTCTTCTTCACCACCACCACGTCGTGGTGAATCCTTCCAGCGTCCCTGGTTCGCGCGTTCTTGGTCTCTATCTCGTTCGCTTCCGGCGGTAGAGGGCACACGCTGCATCCACCATGAGTTGCACACCATCATCATCCATCCAATCCAATGAAGCCTTGTGGCGCCAATCGTGGGCATTTTTTGTTGCTACACATTAATGCCACACCCCGGGTCAAACAGGTAGAACAACTTAAACGGAAAACGAAACACGAACCAATCCATTCCAATCTGGGGGAGTCTGGGAGACGAAGGGGGAGTCGCGCGCGCACCTTAACAAGCTACTTCCAGTGCTTGAACAAAGATCGATCGAGGCGGCAAACACGCACAGAGCCCGCGCTCGGATGGCTGGGTTAAGGATAGAGTTTGCGTGACGCGACTGTGTTCGCATTGTTTTCGTGTGTTTGCGGCGTTATGTGTGGTGGCTCTCGTATGTGTCCGTATGTTTTCTTTTTTTTTTGCTTTGCGAGAGCGAGAGAAGTTTCTAAGGATAACTAGTTTGTAATTGTTAGCTGTGTTTGTTTTTTTTCTTCTTCTGTTTCTGCAATGTTGTAATTGTTCGTCTGTTTAACGAGTTTATGTGTGTTTTCGTAACTTTCTTAGCTGTGGAATGGAAGAAAAAAAAACACAAACGAAACACAACACAATGGAAAGAAGAAGAAGAAGAAGAAAGGAAAAAAGAAAACAGAATGAGAATAACGTTCAATTTTGCAGTACCCCCGCGGTACCCCTCCACAGGATCCAATTCCAAAACTACATAATTACATATACATAGAGATAGATAATCATACACCAACTAAAGCGGATCGGGTGACGCATGATTGGGGTGGTGTGTGCGTCCTTTTTATTGCGGTGCCGCTCCCCCAATCACACGTCACCCGATCTTGCCGTACGAAGCCCATTTGCGAAGCAGAACGGAAAGCGTATTTGCGTATGTAGTGTACTGCGCGGGATCAGTTGTTTTTTTTGTATTTCTGGCATGCATATCTTCCCAATGCACATTCATGCAACCTCCTCTCCTGCGATACACTACCACCGCCGTATACGCTTTTCCTTCTTGTTGTCGTCATCGCCCGCGTGTCTTGTTTGTTGTTGGCCAATTGAATGAATGTTTTCTGTTTTGCGAAATGAATTTGCTGAACCCATCCATCATGCTGGTTTTGATGCGAGCGCGTAATGTGTGTGCTTCGTGAGAGTGATGGGAAAAACGGAGGAGGAGGTTTAACCAGCAGAGCAGCTTGGTTAAATAGCGTAACATAAAACAAAAGCAAACGTAAAAAAACACATAAAAAAGAGGCCCTCTCTTTACAGGATTTCTCTGGGGTTCTCATAGCTGTGGGATACTTTCTTGACTCTTTCTAATTGGAAATGAACTTTATATGGTGAGAACAGAAAAATTCTATAGAGTCCAATTCGTTTCACATAAAGTTCATTTCGTGTAAGAAAAAGTCAAGAAACTATCCACAAGTATGAGAAATACCCCTTAAAACCCTATATCAACACAACGTCACAACACACAAATGGAAGTTAAATGTGCTACCGCCCCGCAAGAAAGGAAGATTCCGGATCAATGCTGATGCAGTAGTAGTACTAGTGACATGTAGTGAATAGCACATTATGCTGTGATTGTATGTTCGTTCTGTGCGTGTGGTGAAATGGAAAGAGAGGTGTTGATAGGGAAGAGTGAACGATAAGAAGCTCGTTTTATCGTGCCCTTTTTCCCGAATGCTTCCAATGCTGATTTTGTTAGCACGTTTAATGGATCTGTGGAATGCGAAAACACAGTCCGCGTGATCTTAAGTGTCTAAAAATAGTTACAAGACGCTAAAACTCTTTGTTAAGGCAGAGCTTGTTCTTCGGAGAGTAGTGGATATTATATGCATCCGCAACCGGTTGTGCTTGTTCGTCTTGCTCACAGCAGATCAAGAGTGTATCCGATCATCTACCGGAGATATTATAATTAGTGTTTCACATTCATCTATAGTAAGAAGTGTTTTCCTAAGTTAAAAATCACAACAAGTTTAGTACAGTGTTTGCAGATAGTGTAAAGTGTTCAAAACATTAAACACACGCGTTAAAGGTTATTCTCAAGTGGGGTGTAAGCTTTCATTTTTAGAGAGCAAAAAACAATGTCATATCAAACCCGGAGTTGGATAGAAAACAAAATCAAACTAACATTCGCAAACTGACAAAACTGGAAAGCCATTCTCGGTGTGAATGCTGCAGAGGGAACACACGGTTGTTGTTGTTGTTGGTGGTGGTGGTGGTGGTGGCATCACACGACTCGTCTGCACACACTGGCCGGGGATAACGGGGAAGTTGAGTGGTGCTCGCACGGGTAAAGTTTACGGGAGCAGAATTTAGAAACTAAACGGGCAAAACAAATCTAAAGGCAATAGAACTAAAAACGTGACTGGCCAACGCAAAAAAAATGCGCACAAACTTTCACTAACGTCACCGCTGCTGAGGCTTAGGGCTGATCAAATGCAAAACAAAAAACTAAAATCCACATTCGCCACACAATGGTTTCTTGTGGCGCAGCTCCTCTGCCTCGCGGCACAAAGAAACCAAACTGGCGCGGCGTGCGCACGCAAGGGTTGGGCTACGATTATTATGATGATGTATGGATGTGGATGGGATGGGATGGGTTGAAGAATGGTAAAATTCCGATTTACTTTTTCTTCAGTGTAAAGAATGACCGTCTCTTCTGTTCATCCTTCTGAGAGGAAGCGGGCAGCGTTAGCGAACGACCTTCGCCGCTAGCGTCAAGCTCGCATTGTGCTTTCAAAGCGGTTACCCATTGCTGCATCTCCGCATCGTCGTGACACTGGAGCAGGAATTCGCCGCCATTCGATAGCCTGTTTAAAAGTAAGAAGGGATTTTTATAAATATAATACTTCTGGAATAATTGAATACAGTCATCGCAACGCATCTTACTTGATTCTGAACACGTGCTTCTTCTTCGTGTAATCGCTGGCGATCTCGATCTGGGCGCCCTTCAGCTCTAGCGGCGGCTCGCCGCGGAACGTCTGCTCCGGTACCGATTTCGCCGATCGCTGATCCTTGAAGAACGTTAACCGGCCGCTGCGGGCAACGCAGTACACCTGTTTCAAAAAAAGATGAGATAAATAATTTATTATTAAAAATATGTAAAATAAATCGTTTTAAACAAACCAAACGGCTTACCTTATCCCAGGAACGGTTCGAAGCTTTCTTGGTAGTGGATTCCCATTCGTGCTTGCGGGTAAGGATGCCTTCCTGTGCACCTTCGTCTGCGCCACCTGGACTAGGACGATCTGAACGCGTGAATAAATGGTACGGAGAAACGGCAAAAAAAATGGGAGGGGAAAAATCGTGTCCCAAAAAGATGGAAACACAAACAGCGCGTGGTTAGTAGAAGTTAGTAGATTAAGTGGGAGGGAATGTTGCTTCAGTTATCATTATCTTCTTCTTCTTCTTCTTTGTTTTTTATATAGTTTCAAGCCTCACTACTACAACGAAATGCCATTCCGCAATTCAATTGCTTTAAAGGGTCGCTTTTGCAGTCGCGCTTTTCTACTACTTGCCGTGCAAGTGTTGGCGGTGGTAGTACAATGCTTATCTACTTTTAAGCTTTTTTAATTTTTTTTTGTATAAAAAAACATCACAGCACAACATCAATACAAGGATTCATGCAGGTTTCATCATTACTTACTGATAACACCATACGCGACAAACTTTATCATGCAAAAAAAATACATTAAGCGATAAAAATGGAACCAAACGGGCGCGGGGGATACAAATACCTTCTACTTGGTGGGGAGGCGTGTGCTCCTTGCTCGAAGAGAGGGAGAGAGAGAGAGCGACGGTAACGATCCGGAGCGAGAAAGGGAAATTTATCCCTTGCAAAGAAAGGAATCGTTTTTCTTGGGTCGAATTTTGGGATTAAATTTGGGATAAATAAAGCAATAATGTTTTGGCATTTAAGGAAGGGACGATGATGATGATCCAAAATAGGCGACTATTTTTAGATGAATGAGAACAAAAGCGCACCAATATTTGCGGTGGGTTGGGGATAAAGAAGGGATTAAGGGGATAAGAAGTAATAACGCAAATGGGATCTTTTTTTTTGTTGTTTCTACGCCGCTGTGGCCGTCACTGTTTGCACGATTAACCAATACCTTCGTCATCGGAGGCTGCCCCGTCGTCCGCCTTCGAAGCGGTGCGCTTCCACCGGAAGCTGCGGAACGGGCTCTTGGAGCGAGACCGTCGACTGACCTTGACGCCGGCCGATGCACTGGCCGAGCTGCTGGATCGTTCCTTCGGTACGCCGGAATGCCGCCGCGACACGAGCGTTTCACCGGCGACTGAGCGCGCGCGCGTATGTATGTTAATGGCGTGCATGTTGAGGCCGTGGTTGCAGCAAGATACATCGACACACGTTTTTTTTTGCATTGGGAAGAAGGTTGTGGCGGTGGTGGTAGTTGTGGGGTGATAAAACAAATTTGGGGCATGCAGCAGCATAATGCAGCGAGAGAGGTCGGTGATGATGATGACGAGGTGAGCATGGTGTACACATTTCGATTCGGTCGATTTGGTTTTTACGGAAGGGAGAGGCCACACACAGGTGATGTTGGTGGTGGTGGTGTCGTTGATCGATCGGTGGTGATAAGAAATAAAACGAATTGAAGATAAAATTATGATAACGTGACATTTTAAACACAAAAAAGGGAAACATAAAGGAGGGAAACTTGGAGTTTGGTGTGACGTAGCTGCTATTCCTCCAAATAGCTCATAAAGAGTTAAACCCACCACCGACGCGTGAAAGATAAATAGATATCCGTAATAAAGGGGTTTCCGCCACCAGGTACAAAAACATGTAGATGAAATGATTTCACATAAATCTAAATACAACACAAAGAGTGAAACGCACACACACACACAAAAGGCCCACGATAAATACTTACAAGAGGATCGCTTCGGCACTGCCCCGGTGGATCCGGAGGAGGACGAGTAGGTGGATTTGAAAATGGAAGTGCTTTGCTCAAGTGACGCACTGCGAAACGAACCGAACAGTGTTCGGGGTTTTCGCACATGCACTGGGACGAAGACAAATCCATGTACCAAAACACACAACCGAACACCAAAACACAGAAAGCCCCCGCGAAAGCAAAACCCAAAGTAAATGAAAATAATAGTAAACGAAAGTGTTTGTTAGTAGATAAAAAGGCACAATGGTAAAAACAATCATGTTAGAGAATCAAAATAAAACATACAATAATACAAAACAATTTCAAAAACTATATCAACGACGCACACAAGGAAAGCTTAAAGTAGATAAACGACACACCTCTAAAGCGAACTGGCTAGTGTAGAATTGCACGGAAGTAGAAAAACATTAACAGAACAAATAAATATGTACAACTATTTGTTCTAGAGTAACAAACTAAAGTGCACAAACAAAGAAAACATTGCAGGGGTTTTCAAGTCACTTTCGAATCTGCACATCATTACAGGGGTTTTCAAGTCAGTTTCAAATGTAAACGTTGTTATTCACCGCACGTCATTCATACAAAAAATGAATCCACATCTATCTGATATTTCATTTCCATCATCATAATTTTTAAATTCTTCAGCATGATTTTCAACACTTCTCAAGCTGGATTGAGTTGAGACAGTTTTTTTAGTGATGTGTTGAAAATCTTGTGTAAAAACTGAAATTTTATTATGCAAGCAAATACAGCATTTGGCAGCTGTTGAAACACATCTTCGAGGCGGTGAATAATTATGTGCACATTCGAAAGCGACTTGGAAAACATTGTATTCGTTATTTCCAAGATGTTTTTCAACAGCTGTCAAATGGTGTATTTTCGTAAAAAAATCAATTCTTACACATGATTTTCAACACACCACAAAGAACTGTTAAAACTCAATTCAGCTTAAGACGTGTCGAAAATCTTGTGAAAGAAATGAAACATTATTGTGATGCAAATACAACATTTGACAGCTGTTGAATAACATCTTGGAGATGGTGAACAATGATGTGCACATTTGAAAGTGACTTGGAACACCCTGAAATGTTCAGTTTAAATAAATGTACAAAAATAAGGCATTTTCATATTAGTTGAGGCTAGAGCTAAGGGCTAAGAGGCTTTTGAAACACACGCACACACATAAAGGTGGAGAGAAGATAGTACTACTCAGTACAATATACAAAAGAGTAAGAAGAGATAGGTGTGTTAATGCTCAAGTACCTGTCTGGGAAATGGGTCTTTCTTTTTCTACTGGTGAAGTGGCACGCATAGTGACTACAGGTGTGTTGGTTTTTGTTTTTTGCAAAGAAAGTTTAGAACATTTGCAATTTCCAGATGTGATTTTGCGGGTAGTTTTTAGTAACGTTGTTTTAGAGGGTTTGCAGGTTTACGCCACACACATACACACATCAAGTTTTGTTCCAATCGAAAGTATGCGCCAATGGGTTATTGATTTTTGTTTGTTTGTTGGTTAATATTGGTATTAGCATTGTGATTTCGCGCGGGCAGCGTGTAAGAAAAACGAATTGTGAAGGTATTTATATATATAAAGAAAGGTACGGTTTATGTGATACAACATTGTTAGCAGTAATAAACATTAGTAATAGTAGTAGGAAAAGTATTTTAGTACGTAAAAAATACAAAGTTAGGAAAGAGAAATGGTCGAGGAATAGTCATTGGAAGGGGGACACATGACAAAACACTGGATGTGGGATGTTCAAGGAGGATGTTGCACTCGGCAACGAGGTAGGAAGAAGGTTGGATCGTTCTTTGCAGCATCGCTACGGTAAGAAAAGAATCGCTCACCTGACTCCTGCTCTCGGGTGGAATGTGGCGATCCGGGTGCATCGGCTGCGTCACGGGCTGCGGCTGCTTCCTGCTGCCGGATGGCTTCGGCCTCTGCCTCGGCTGCCGCACGTGCTGCCGCCGCTTCCGCCTCGAGCCGCTGGCGTTCTGCTTCCTCGGCCGCATCCTGGCGACGCTTCATTTCTTTGAGCTCAAACTGAAACAGAAAAGAAAGCATTTTTATTCAAAATTTGCTCCAAAAAAGAAGACAGAAGAAGTTGGAGCATGAATACCGACCGTTGTCAATCGCTCCAATGCGCTAAAGCGTTCCTCTTGGGCGGCGGCAGACTTCTCGAAGGCTTCGTGCTTCTTGATCAAATTCTCCACCTCGTCGATCGTGTGGCCCAGCTCGGTTGACATCAGGTACGGTTCCTGCGCGATAAGCCATGCCTCGGCGACGGCAGCATCCCGAGCGAACTGATACACCTCCAGGACTGCGCAAGGTGAGACACAGAGAGAGAGAGAAACACAGATTTAATGCACAAAATTCCATACAATCCAACAGAAGGCGCATCCGCGTTTGCACTTACTCAGCTGCAAGTTCTCCCAACGTTCCTCCCACCGATGGAGCAGCGCATTCCGGCTGTTGGTAAGCTGCAGCAATCGATCCTTAATATCCGCCGACGCGTAGTGGTTGCGCGACAGCAGCTCCTTGCCGAGCGCCAGGCACGCGCTAAAGTTGTCCTCACGCGTATCGATCTCCGCCTTCAGGCTCTGGTGGTTGTTCATCAGCAGCTCGACGCCCGACACGTCGCGCGGCTTCTCGGACGTGTTCATCTGCCGCACCACATCCTCCATCCACAGCATCAGCGTGCGCACCATGTTGAAGAACTTGAACAGATCGCCCGTATCGGCCAGCTTGCCCCGGCGCTCCTCGCACATCGACTGCAGGTGGGCCCATGCGTTCAGCACCTCGTGCTCGCGGTTCGTAATTTCGCGCGCCTTCTCGCCCGCGTACGCCGCCTGCAGTTTGGCCGACTCCTCCTGGATCTGCTGCACCTGCGAGTGGAGCGTCATCAGGTCCTGGATGAAGTTCTGGTGCTTGCGCTGCAGCGCCGACACGACACCGGCGTCGCGGCCGAGCTCCTCCGACACGCCGTGCTGCTTCTCGTTGATGCGGCCCAGCACGTCCTTGCAGTCGTGGAAGAACTTGTGCAGCTCGCGCGAAGCGGCCAGCATCGCCTTGCGCGTTTCGATCAGCTCGAGCAGATCCTGCCACGACTCGTTCAGCCCGTCCTTCCACTCCGCGATGGTGGCGCTGTCCGAGTGCCCAGCATGGATCAGATCGTCCGCAATGCCGTTCGCCTTCGCCACCCGCTCGCTGCCAACGGTGGCCGTATCCTGCGCGAACTCGTTGAACCGTTCCCACAGCAGCGTAATGTGGTCGTAATCCTGGCCCAGCTCGTGCGAACCGGCCACCACCTCGCGATCGGTAATCCACTGCTCCAGATCGTCCACCTCGCGGCTCAGCATGAACAGCTGCAGCGCCTCGTCCAAGCGGGCCCGGCGCTCTCCGGCCAGATCCTTCAGTCCGGCGTACAGCTTGTCGAGCTGGGACTGCTTCACCGACACCTGGTCGCTGTACGCGTGCTGCTCGGTCGTAAGCTGACGGGCGGTCTCACCCAGCTGACGGATCGTGTCGGCATAGTCCTCCACCGACTGCTCCAGACTCTCGTGCTTCTTCATCAGATTCTGGGCGGACGTTTCGTCCTTGCCGCGGTCCTCCACCATCATGTACAGCTCCTGCTCGCTCATCCACGACTCAGCCTCGGCCGCGTCGAAGAAGTACTGCTGCACCTTCTCGGACTGGTCGAGCTGGCGGTGCCGGTTCTCGACCGCATCCTTCAGCTCCTGCCACTTCTGCGTAAGCTGGCTGATCAGATCCGCGTACGAGCCCGCATCCTCGTGCCCCTCGTCGATCAGCTTCTGCCCATTGTTGCAGATCGTCATGATGCGCGGCTCGTGGTTGTCGATCTCGGTGTTGAGCGACTGGTGCTTCTTCTTCAGCACGTGCACGTTGAACAGCGAGTTGCCGTACTCTGTCGACTCGGCCAGCGGCATCTTCTCGTCGATCCACAGCTTCTCGTCCTCGACGTCGCGCCGGAACTGGAACGCTTCCTTCTTCTTCTCCAGCTGGCGCTGGCGCTCCAGCAGCGGTGCCTTGATCTTTTCGAAGCGCGCATTCACCGCCGTCTTCTTCTCGACGATCGGCTCGAGGACGTCGGACGGGGCCGTCTTGGTCAGCACCTCCGTCTGCTTGTCGAGCTCCTCGACCTGGCGCGCCTTCACCGCCATCTGCGTCTGGATGATCTGCTGCTTCTGCATC